>NC_134874.1:40626358-40928108 GCF_049852395.1 Peromyscus maniculatus bairdii | reverse complement strand
GAGAAGCAGCATGTGTCCTTGTAAAACACTTCAGTTGATAACTCTTGGAGGAGGGAGAGACAGTCAAAGTTTTTATGAAAAGTGCTTAATGAGGGACATGCAAGGCTGGAGAGGAAGAGCAGGAAGAATCTGAAATATATTAGGATGATTAGAATGAAAAAAGGACAGGAAGAAAAAAGAGGATGTTGAAAAGAGAATGGAATCAAACATTTCATTTGTAACATACATCTCATACATCTCCTCCTTCCCCAATGAGCAAATGCATAACTCAAGTGTCAGGGCAATTTTTAACTTGTCCATCACTTTTACTTTGTGATGTTCACACACTGGGAACACATGACACTCTCAATATTTTAAACTTTAAAGACACATTTAATTTTAATGAGCATTAACCACACATCATCTTATTTACTTCGGGAGCTCCTTTAATGTAAAGTTGTAGAAAGAACTTTAACTCCCAAATCTCATAATGAATTAACTCACCCTATTGCAATAGTGAACCCACTGAAGTGCCCTTTATGATTCTGGCTGAGGACTGTAGGTGAAAACTGTAAATGTTTCAATCTTGTGCACTTCATGTTTCATTATTTGTATTCTTGTTCAATTGTGACAACAGGTTCAGCAAGGAGAATAAAGATAGAATCAATCCTTATACATACCTGCCTTTTGGATATGGTCCTAGAAACTGCATTGGCATGAGGTTTGCTCTCATTAACATGAAGCTTGCTATCATCAAAATCCTGCAGAACTTTTCCCTGAGAACTTGTGAAGAAACAGAGGTGAGGCAGAACATATACTATTTGACATGTTTTTATTTTTTATTCATAGGCATTTTCATAAACTTGTGGATATATGTATATATATAACATAGACATGGAATATATTGATTGATTTTTAATTAATGTTTTCTCTGTCAAAAGATCTATATAAAGCCATGATTGATCCCTTGAGCCCTTGAGTTTTGGAAAAGTTAGCCTGTGTCTAAGTGTAAATGTTAAGATCATGTAGATTCAGTGAAGATATTCTTTTTATGATTATATATAATATCATTGAATTGAGTATATATCTTGTTCAAGAATACATATTTTTAAAATAATAGTCTTTTAAAAGCACTTTCATGCTTGTATGTAACATAGATGGAAAATATTTTATGCTTATTATTTGCTCCTCTCTCCTAAAATACATCCTGACACAGCCTCCTCTATCCTTCCTCCCATCCTCCCAGTGCCCCATTTCCACCTCCCATATCCACTGCCCTTCCATTTCCCAGGAGAAAAAAGCAGACCTCCCAGGGGTATCAACCAAACATGGCATAACAAGACAACATGAGACTAGGCATAAAAGCTCATATCTAGGCTGGGTGAGACAACGCAGTAAGAGGAAAAGGGTCCTGTGAGCAGGCAAAAGAGTCAGAGACATTCCTACTCCCACTATTAGGAGTCCTACTCCAAGCTAAACAACCACAGCATGTATGTAATAGGCCCTACACAGACCCATGCAGACTCCATGATTGCCGCTTCAGTTTCAGAGCTCCTATGTGCTCTGTGTAGTTGATTCTGTGGAACTTGGTAGCTTCAACCCCTCTGGCTCCTAAAATCATGGAACAGATCTGTAAAGTTTGTTTCAGTTTAACTATGTATATGTACATGCTTTACCTCCAAGAGGTGTCATGGTCATCATCTTAGGATCCCTGTGCCATCTCACAATGTCAAAAATCCTTTACTCATCAGAGAGTCTTTAAACATTCCACAGTGGTTGCCATTTATGGCCACAGACAAAAATCACTGCATTAAATCATTATTCATGAATATGAAGGACTCCTTTGTTTGGTCATTTTTCATATGTGTCTGAACACTTTAGGAACTCAGTTCTAGACCAGCAGGCCTCCACTTATATTCTTATAAATGGATGTGTTTCTTCCATTCTTTTTTCATTATTTTATTTTATCCTTCAAGTTCATATCAATCAAGTTCCCTCCAAGCCAAGAACCTTCACTAGATTTTCTCAGTGCACTTTACTCCTGTCTTCTAGATATGGTATCTTCAGACTGCCACTGCCCCCCAACCCTCAAACCCATGAACTACCCACATGTACTTCCTGCTGTTATTTTCTCTTTATTCATTAAAACATCCCCTACTTTCTAAATCATTTAATTTTATTCTTCCCAAAAATTAAAATGGTGCCTTGGAGGACCTTTGTATATTAAATCTTTCAATAAATACATTAAACATTTTAAACTATTCTAAATATTAAAAACAGTCAAAAAATTTAATAGATGCATTTCTTTATGTATACTTTTATACATTGTTATTAATTCTTGGTGAATTCATACCATACATTTTGATTACATTCACCCCATCACCACAATTTATCCCACATCCATTCCCATCTTACCTCACATTCAATGTGATATCTCTCCATTTTTCTCTCAAATTTTTAAGTCAATCAAGTCCAGTTTCTGTTAGATGACTGCTCTTATGTGTGTGACCTGGCCTGGAATCTGGTTGATTTAATAGATGTAACAGCCTTAATAAAGAAATCAGACTACCTTTCACAGCAACTATCAAACAGCAAAGCTCCTCAGCCATGGGTGGGACTATAATTCTTTCCACACAGACACACACCATTTAGCTCGAGTTTGCACATGTCATATGTCTTGTGCATACTTTCACATCTTTGTAAGTATATATGTATACCTGCCCTATTCTTTCTGGATTAATGCCGTAGTGGTACCCAAAGTCACTCCGTCTATCATGAACCCACATCTATCAGATTGGAAAGTAAATGCATTGTTCCAAAGTCAGAGTATGACAATAGTATTTACAATGTACCAAACCTACATGTGGTTTTCTTTCCAGTTTTACTAAATGAAAATTAACTTAATATAACCTTTTAAAATGGTATCTGTCCACAAATGTGCTTTACAAAGTTCAAACTTTTAATTTTCAGTTAAACTTTAGAACAATAAGGAAGACATCACAATTTTATCTCAGACCTTTTACAGATTCAGTGCTTAATATATTTGTTGAAGTATCAATAGATTGAACATTCTATGTTTTCATATTCCATAGAAGCAATAGAAGACATTTGGTGTTTGTCTTAGTTGGGGTTTCTTTGTTATGAAGAGACACCATGACCATGGTAATTCCTATAAAGGAAAACATTTTTAGTTAGGTGACAACTTACCTTTTCTGTGGTTTAGTCCATCATCATCAAGACAGGGAGCACAGTGGCCTGAAGGCAGACATGGTGCAATGGAATTCTTTATCTTTATTTAAAGGCAACAAACAGGAACTGGCCTGAGACACTGGGTGTATGTTGAGCATATGAGAACACAAGGTCTAACTCCATAGTGGCATACTTTCTACAAGACCACACCAACTCCAAAAGACCACACCTCCTAATAGTGTCACCATTTGGGGGGACCATTTTCTTTCAAAATACCATAGTGTTAAAAGTTTTATATATAAATGTAGATTTATTTATTTTTGGAAAGCATTTCATATTGTTCAAGATGGTACAAAACATGCTATGTAGCTAAGCATGCTGTAATCATGTATTCCTTCTCCCTTTTACTTCTGAATGTTATGGTCACAGCCCTGTGACAACAAATGAAAAAGCTACTATTGTTCTTAATATATTGGGTCTGTCAGCCTTCTGTGAAATTGATGATTCATTTAACTTACCAGTCTCTTTATTCAATTATTATAGGTTTCCTTGAAATTAGGTAAGAAAATGATTCATACTCTAGAAAATCCTGTTATCCTGAAGATTATATCAAGAAATGGAGTCATATCTGAATGTTGATTTTATCTCAAGTTCTGTTATATTCTTCAAAGATTGCATTTAAATATCTGGATTTTAATTAATTCCTGAAGAAACCTAGATAGATATGAGTTTTATCTACCACATTTCATGACACAATCTTCAATTATTTCTCATTGTCTCAATTTTTATGAAATGAAAATGATTGTTTAGCAATCTTTATATTTTCTCATATCAAAATTTGCCCATTTCCCCAAAAATAGAACAATGTTTCATTTCAATTCTGATAAAATATTTGTCATTAATTTTGTCAATATTGTTCCCAATATAGAAATTGTACTTTCCTATTGGTGGCTGAGCATTCCACTGACAATTATTCTTTGCACTTTGATGAATTGTAAGTTTCTGTGTTAACCACTACCCACTGCACTAAGAAATTTCTTTGATTAGATCTGAGGGCTACATTAATCTATTGATAAAAGTTGCAAATTTAGAAGGCAGTTGGATATAAGACCATTTATGGGAATAATAGGTTCCTTCTTGTGCCTATAAACTCCAGAGCCTTGGGTTCTTGGCCAGAGATACAGTACTGAGCATGTATTTCCTCCCCTGGAATGGAGTGAAATCCAAGCAGAAAGGGGTTGGCTACTCCTGTAATATTCATGCCACTATTCCATATGTATATTTCTATCTTGACATGATGGTCATTATAGGAGTTCATTGGATTTACTGCTGGGTAAGAAAGAATTGACTACTTGTGCGGAATAGTGGGAGTGGGTTAGGAGGGGAATACTGGGCTGTGCGGGGAGGGAAGAGGCAGATCTTTGATTGGTGTGTAAAATGAATGAAACCATTTTCTTAATTAAAAAAACCTAGAAATACATTACATAATGCTCTGTTAAGATGAATTTTCTAAAAGCTAATGAGAAAGAAATAAGAGCTGCTCTACACCAGAGCAGTGGACTTATGCCAGATTTAGGAGCAGGGCCCAGCTGCCTTGCCCAGTGAGTGGTGGTCGTAGTGGTGCAACCTGGAGGAAGAACTCTCACCTATTTCTGGGTGCTGGGGAATTCCGTCTGCCTTCATTGTAAAACACATTAAAATCTTTGCAAACAGGCTCCATCTATAAATCTTTACACATGTGTGTTCCTTTCTCTGGAATCCCTGTATATCACAGAATGTATTTTATAAGCACTTTTTGCAAAATAAAAATCACTTCTCTCCATAGCCTAGAGTTCATGTTATATTACTATTATTGTCTGTTTTGCATTATTGATAGTTTCCACTAAGAAGCCCCTTACACAGTGACATTATGAATGGAATAATCTGGAACTGCTCACTTACAGTCCCAGTCTTTTTGCCAGTTAAATGTATTAAAGATAACCTCAGATGCACCACAATGTATTAGTACTTCCCGTTTGGATTAATTTGACCAAGAGAAATCCCATGCTTGATTTCTCCAGTTTTACTCCCATGCCTTGCCTCTGTCTGTAGCATAAGGTGGTCTAACTGTAATCTGTCCCTGTCAATCTGTCTGTACCTATTTCTTGTGCATGAAAACAAAGGGCTTTGCTTTGTATGTATTGACCATCACATAAAGGATGACATGTGGAAGAGAAGATGGATGATTTTACAGAAATATTTAACAGTTTTACAGGGAGAACATACATTTACTGACCACAACAAACACTGAAACTCTGATAAGACCAAAAGATACTCTAAACATAAACAAGCTATATCTATGTGATATATGCTTGTGTTAGATATTCAATTATTGGATTGCTTCCAACCCATTCGCTGCTCTCAACAAATTATTACAACTCATACATACACCAATGCATTATTCTGAGTCAGTGGCATGGATAGATATATAATTTATGATTTAAAGTGTCCATTAGCATAAGTTATAAAAGCTAATTTAATAAGAAATCCAAGGCAAATAAAGTTTGTTGGGACATTGTTGCCTTAACAGCAGATTAAGCAAACAGGATAAATACACAATAGGGTATCAGGCTAAGTCTTAAGTAATATCAAGGTATATTATTAACTTGGCTGTCAGGTCCAGAAAAAGTTAGGTCTCTTAGAATGTAAGAGACTATAAAATACATAAGATACATAGAATTGTATTAATACACAATCCTGATCAGTTTGGACACCCAAAAATGTTGGTTCAGTTGAGTTGAAAGGACTATTAACTTACAAATGACTTTCATTACACAATAACCATGATGCTTTACATAGATGACCTAAGTGATGGCTCATGATGCTGAATTCACAGGCAGAAAAAATATCTTATAAATATGGTGTCATATATATCACTGCATAGTGATTGTCACTGTCACCCAAAATCCCACTTGATGGCAGAGCCTTTCCAACCTAGAAATTAGGAAACACACCGTAGTGGCTGAAGGAATGACTCCATGGTTAAGAAGTCTTTCTGGTCTGTGGCTGATGTTTTCTCTGGTCCTGCCCAGCCCCACAGACCCCACAGCTGCTCATAAAATAATCACTCAGAAGCTGATATTAATTAAAACTGCTTGGCCATTGGCTCAGGCCTACTACTGACCAGCTCTTACATTTAAACTCAGCCTATTTCTGTTAATCTATTTGTTGCCATAGGTTCCATGGCTTTACCTGTGTGCCATTACATGTTGTTCCCTGGATGGTGGGTTGACATCTACTTACTCAGTCTTCTTGTTCCCAGAATTCTCCTTGTCTATTTACCCCACCTATACTTCCTGCCTTGCTACTGGCCAATCAGCTTTTTAATTATTAACCAATCATAGCAACACATTCACATCATATAGAACATCCCACAGCACCTCTAATTTTCTTTGTAATCAAAAAGGAAGGGTTTAACATTAACAGTGAAATTACATACAACAAAACATTAATCAAGCAAGAATTACAGTTATAATATTTAGTCTATTTGTATTTGCCAAAATTAAATGAAATACTCTATCCTATATTTGTGAGTCTAAAGTTTCATATGTATCTTATCTCTTATCATAATCAGGGAAAAACATAATTATAACTATCTAGTCTTCCACTACATCAAAGAACCCAGGAGGATATAATATTACCTAAGTAACAGGAAATGCATTGTAAGCAATTTCCAGAACTCTGGAAATGACAGAGAAAAAGGCCTGCCTGGACAGTCATCCAGAGTTCCTCTGCTGTATTGGAGCATCCATCTTCAGCCCACAGGCCTAGAGTCTCTCATTTGCTTCTTCCTGTGTCCTGTAGAATTCAATAGCCTTGATATTACAGTGGTCACCTTCCTATGGGTCCTGCATGTCCAATCAATACAACATTTTGTCAAATAGTCCAGGCAAGAACAGTTTCTTACCCAAATAGATATTTTTGCCAAGAAGAAAATAAATTCCATACGGAGTGTCTTCGACGCCCATCTTTCTCTTTAAAGTAAATTGGTACACCAGGATCAGACATGTCTCATTGTCCAGAAAAGTCTAAGTTTTTAAAACATTTTAAATGTCATATTCTGTAGGTCTTTGAAGTGTTTGAAGATTACCTATCTCTCTGAAATATATCTATGTATACCTAAGAAAACTAAACTAACATGACTATAACTTTGAATATCATAGATGATTAACTATTAATCTGTATTTCTTAATGATACATTACAATTTTAAATGAGTTGTATATACATAATACCTTAAACAAGAGTAAAAATATATACACACTACATCAAAATTATCTTTAAATTTGTATCAATAAACTAAAATCCATAGCAATGTAAAACATTTTAAAGAATTGTTGCTCTTTAAAAGTAGGTTCAATAATCTATCCTTTCATCCTATCATATCTGTATACTATATTTCGATATCATATCATTTTTTCTTCTTTTATAAAAAGATTGACTATAATCAACAACAATTTGTAACCAACAACCTAAACAAAGACAAACACCCATAATCCATTTTTTTTAGATTGTGGGCATAGTATTCTATGCTACTTCCTACTGATAGAGGGTGCTGGTAATCTTATGGGGACACAAAGAAAATTTTAGGATTATGGTCAGGTCCTGACTGAAGTAGTTTGTGATGCTGTATTCTCTGAGCCAGTTGCCTTGAAGTTGATTTTGGATGTTGGATGATTGGGACCATGGAGTCATTGGAGACTTTTCAGGGAGTCTTGGCTGGTCAAACCTGATATATCTTAATCTGGAACAAATCCATAGCCTCTTGCATCCTTTCCAAAGCAACATATCCTTACATCCAAATTTTGAAGTCAATGTACCTTTAAAATATACACATTGGTTTAACTGAGCAGCCTTTACAATGAAATGTCTTTCTGCAGTTAAAATTCTCAAAGACAATACAATCCAAATTCTCTGTGTAATATCCATCTTTATGTGACTTGTTTTTATACTACCTTTACTGTCTCTTTAAAGACTTTATTTTTAAAAACTATTTCTTTATATACCTGTCTATATTCATTTTCATCTCTCTTCCAAGCCTACATGGTTGGATACATTGTAAACCATTGAAAGTTTGTTCCATCTGAATTACCTTATTGTGTAACTATTGCTTTAAACTGGTTTGGCTAGTACTGAAGCAGAAGCCTTGACTGCTGACTCCAGAGAACTCAGCTTCCAACATTGCGGAGGTAATTCACCTCAAGCTCTGGGCCATGTGTACCATCAATTCTCAGAAGCAGTGGGTCTATGCCTCCATTAAAGCATCATATAGCCCAGAAACCTTTTCTTTTTTCACTAGGAAAAGCTATATCTACCACACAGCATAGTGCTAAGCTTGGAGACAACTCTGTGTAATGTGGCAGGTGTGTAACATGGCATAGTTCAAGTCGACACACCCCAAACCTAACATAGAGTAAGTAGCTCAAGCCAGCATGTTGCTGTGTCTTGCTGCCTGCCTGAGACTTAAAGCAGGAACATGGTTTTGGCTCCATTTAGAACTGCTTATTAAGTATTCTCAGGTTTCAGGTGGAAACTGGAGTTTTTGGGTGCCATTTGTAGCTTATGTTTTCTCCACTCCTACCCAGCCCCACAGACCCTGCAGCCACTTATAAAATAATCACTCAGAAGCTTATATTAACTAAAAGTGCTTGACCATTAGCTCAGGCCTACCACTGACTAGCTCTTACATTTAAACTCAGCCCATTTCTGTTAATCTATATGTTGCCACATGTTCCGTGGCTTTATCTGTGTGCTATTACATGCTGCTCCCTGGAAGATGGGCTGGCGTCTGCTTACTCAGCCTTCCTGTTCACATAATTCTCCTTGTCTGTTTACCCCACCTATACTTCCTGCCTGGCTACTGGCCAATAGGCTTTTTATTTATCAACCAAGCAGAGTAACACATTCACAACATATAGAACATTCCAGAGCACTAGCCTAGTTAGAATAATGAGCAAGAAACCTGTATGCCTTAGAACTCTCTAATACCCTCAGTTCCGATCATAAAGACACAATCAGCTACTATCCTTTCTTATCTCATTTCCCACCTTGTTTCTGTGCCTGTGCTGCCAACTCAGGCAGATATCCACTACTTAGGTGCAGGCTAAACCAATCAGAAGAAGAGGTGCAGGCCATACCAGCTGAAAAAACAGTTAGATAAACTCAGCTTCTAGAACTACAGATAGGTGTCACACATGTATACCTCTTCAGGTCTTTAATTACCCACCCCCTATCTGACACTATCAATAATGTTCCCTCCCTTCCTAATCAACATTTACCACTCATAACTCAGGCTGAGACTCCATTCTAGACCAGAGGTCATACCTCTTGTTAGAACTTCAGGCCACAAAGACCAGAAGAAAAAGGAAGAAACAGTAATTAAGAATAAAATATCCATCCAGCAAAGACAAACTCAAAAATTGGCAACATGAAATATAATCATTCCAAACCCAGACACCTAAAGTGTAGAAGAATAAAATCAATACCAGCAAAGCAATTTTCCCCATCAAAACCAAGATATCCTACTACAGGAAGACTTGAAAATTTCAACACATCTGAAGCACAAGAAAATCACCTGAAAACCAACTTATGAAAATGATAGATAGAAGTTCTTAAAGAGGAAATGATAAATGCATTAAAGAATTACAAGAAGAAAGGGAAACAAACAGTTGAAGAGGACAAATAACCCATTTCAAGACCTGAAAATGAAACTAGAAGCAAGAAAGAAAACAAAAATTGAGGGAATTCTGGAAATAGAAAACCTAGGAACTGCAGATGCAAGCATCAACAAGAGAATACAAGGGCTGAAAGAGTGACTATCAGTCATTGAAGATATAATAGAAGAAACCCAGTATTCCATAGCACCATTAGTTCATACTTTAAAAATCTGTACACTAAAAAATTGGAAAATCTAAAAGAAATGGACATTTTCCCAATAGATACCACGTATCTAAGTTAAAAGAAGATTATATAAGCATTTTAAGTAGATATAAAACCCCCTGAGGAGATAGAAGCAGTCATTAAAATATTCCAAACAAAAGAGCCCATGGCCAGATGGCTTTAGAGCCAAATTCTCTCAGACTTTAAGGGAAGAGCTAACATCAACAATACTCAAAATATTTCATAAAATAGTTTTTTTATAGAAGGAACTCTGCCCAATTCATGTTATGAGGTCATACTTACCCTAATACCAAAACCACATGAAGACTCCACAAAAAGAAAATTATGGAACAACTTCCCTCATGTACATTGATGCAAAAATACTGAATAAAATACTTGCAAACTGAATCCAAGAACACATCAAAAAGATCATTAACCATGATCAAATAGGCTTCATTCTAGAGATGAAAGGATGGTTCAACATATACTATTATGTCGCAATAATCCACCACATGAACAAACCAAATTGAAAAAAAAGCAAGCTTTAATCTCATTAGATACTGAAAAAAACCTTTGACAAAGCACAATACCCATTCAAGATAAAAGTCTTGGAGAGATCATGGATACAAGGGACAAAACTAAACATAATAAAGGCAATTTACAGTAAGCTCATAGCCAATATCAAATTAAAAGGGGAAAAACTCAAAAAAACTCCACTGAAATCACGGATAAGAAGATGTGATCCACTCTTTCCCCATCTATTTAATATAATAATTGAAGTTCTAGCTAGAGCACTAAGTCTACTGAAGGAGACTGAAGAGGTAAAAGTTGGAAAGTAAGGAGACAAAGTATTGATATTTCTAGATGATACAATGCTATATATAAGAGACCCCCAAAATTCTGTTAGAGGATTCCTAAAGTTGAACAACACTATCAGTAAAGTTCCTGGATACAAGATTAACTTAAAAAAATATCCCTCCTATATACAAATAGCAAGCAGGCTAAGAAAGAAATAAGGAAAATAATACCCTTACCAATAGCCACAAATAGTATAAAATATCTTGGAGTAACCAAAAGCCAGCAAGCAGACTTGTAAGACAATAACTTCAAGTATATAAGACAGAAATTGGAGAAAATATCCAAAGATGGAGATGCTCATTGATCTGTAGTAAAAATGCCCATCTTACCAAAAGCAATCTACAGATTCAACAATATCCCCATAAAAATTCTAACACACACTGAAGGTCATGGGGATGTCTATGTTTCCAGGGTTCATGTTGATCCGAATGGCCTGTACTACTACCTGATGTTATGCTGATGTTAGAGGTTTATGGTGCCACGGAGGACTGTGGCTGTGTCCTTGGTCTTAGGGCAGCTGAGTGCTGTGCTGTTGTCCATCCATGGCCATTTTTACTATTGATGGCCTTGCAGATGTCTGTGGTCCTTGCTGCCATCTGAAGCTATGTAGTTTTCTCTGGGCCTTCTGCTGCCTGAAGCCATGTAAATGTGAGTGGCTTGGCTGCCAACTGAGGGCATGTTGATATCCATGGTCTATCCTGCCTCTGGGGGCTATTATGGTGTCCATGGTCCATGCTGCAGCAGAAGGCCTTGTTCATGGTATATTCTGCCACTGCAGACCACACTGAGTTCCATGGCATGTACAGGTGCCTGAGACAATAGGAGTAAGTTCATGATCTATGCTACTAATGATGGTAAAGTGCAAGGAGGATTTTTTTCCTGTGGTGTTGATGACTGTAGACTCAAAGGTGAGAAATGGTGAAATAGAAGGCCTATATTACAGTACCTACAACACTCCCCCAAGAAACAGCCTAGACAGAAAGCCATTAAATAGCTTAAAAACTGTGATAAGGATTGTGAAGTATACCACAACTATGGCTTCTGGCAGGAATGCAGGTGGGGAAGGACCCAATTTTCTTTAAGGAGCTGGCTATCCAGAGTTTGATCATTCTCCAGTGAGTATAAGGGCAACACAAATTAGACCTTCTTTTCCTCTTCTTCTTCTTCTTCTTCTTCTTCTTCTTCTTCTTCTTCTTCTTCTTCTTCTTCTTCTTCTTCTTCTTCTCCTCCTCCTCCTCCTCCTCCTCCTCCTCCTCCTCCTCCTCCTCCTTCTCCTCCTCCTCCTTCTTCTTCTTCTCCTGCTCCTCCTCCTCCTTCCCCTCCTCCTCCTCCTTCTCCTCCTCTTCACTCTCCTTTTCCTCCTCATCCTCCTTCTTCTTTTTGTCAGGTGAAAGTAACAGGGGTGAGGGCCTTGACCTGTAGAGACTGTGAAAGAGTATGATTAGGGTGCATGATGTGAAATTCCCAAATTATCAATAAAAAATACAACGAAGAGTCACAAATTCCAACATAATTCTTTACTGACCTTGAAAGAACAATACCTAACTTCACATGAAAAGCAAAAGAAGCAAAGATAGCTAATACAATCCTGTACAATAAAAGAACTTCTGGATGGATTACCATCCTGGATATCAAGCTGTACTACAGAGTTATAGTAATAAAAGCTACATGGTATTGATATTCAAAACAGACAGGTTGATCAAAGGAATGTAATTGAATACCCAGACATAAATCCACACACCTACAGACAGTAGAGTTTTTATAAAGAAGCCATAAATAAACAATGAAAAAATAAAGCATCTTCAAACAATTATACTGGTCTTACTGGACGTCTGAATGTACAAGAGTACAAATTGATCCATCTCTATTACCCTGCACAAAATTCAAGTCCAAGTAGATAAAAAAAACCTTAAACATAAATCTAGATACAGTTCATCTGATGGGACAGGAAATGAGCAGCCTTGAATGCATTGTCACAGAGGATAACTTCCCGAACAGTACACCAATAGCAATGGCACTAAAATCAACAATCAATAATTGGGATCTCATAAAACTGAAAAGCTTCTGTAAGGTAAAAGACAGTCAAAAAGAAAAAAATGACAGCCTACAGAATGGGAAAAGATTTTCACCAACTCCATATCAATCAGAAGGATAATATCCAAAATATATAAATAATTCAAGAAAGCAGATCAACATACCAAATAATTCAATTAAAAATGAAGTGCTGATCTAAATAGTATTTTCAACAGCAGAATTTTAAATGCCCAGAAACACTTAAAGAAATCTTT
The DNA here is from genome assembly GCF_049852395.1 of Peromyscus maniculatus bairdii. Taxonomy (NCBI): domain Eukaryota; kingdom Metazoa; phylum Chordata; class Mammalia; order Rodentia; family Cricetidae; genus Peromyscus; species Peromyscus maniculatus. The sequence goes on along the minus strand of NC_134874.1, from coordinate 40,914,878 downwards.
AACATCATGAGCCTTCAGAGAAATACAAATGCAAATGACTCTGAGATTCTATCTTACACCTGTTAAAGTGGCTAAGATCAAAACACAAGTGACAGCTTGCTGGGGATGATGTAGAATGAGGGGACACTCTTCCAATGTGGATGGGAGTGCAAAGGTGTACAGTCACTTTGGAAATCAATATTGTGGTTTCTCAAAAAATTGAGAATTGATCTACCTCTAGCTATACCACTCCTGGGAATACACTAAAGGACACTTCATCCTACCACAAGGATACTTGCTCAACTATTTTCAGAGCAGTATTATCTATAATAGCTAGTAACTGGAACCCGCCTAGAGGTTCCTCAACTGAAGAATGGATTAAAAAATGTGGTACATTTACAAAAAGGAGTATCAATCAGCTGTTAAAAATGACATAATGAAATTTGCAGGCAAATGGATGGAATGATCCTCAGTGAGGTAACCCAGACACAGAAAACGAACATTGTATGCTCTCACGTATTCAAGGATATTGATGTAAAGGATAACCATGCCACAATCCACAGACCCAGAGGTCATAAGTAACAAGGAGAACTCAAGGGGATGCATGAATGTCTCCAGGAAGGGGATACAGAAAAAAATTATGAGTGGGCAGGGAGCTGGTAGGTTTGGGAACAGGGGTGGTCAGGTGGGGATAGGGATGGAGTGAGAGTTTTGTGAGAGATGACTGGAATTGGGGCCTTGTGGAAACCTAGTACAATGGAAATTCCCTGGAATCTATGTGGTTGGCCTTATTGACAACTCGTAGTAATGTGGGATTTGGAGCCTGGACTGTCCATCTTTGGTAATCAGACAAGTCTTCCAGTAGTGGCACTAAGATATCAACACTACTGAAAAAACTTTGACCTACAATTTGTCATGCCTGCAGGATGTGCTGGGGTAAAGGTGGTACAGAGATTGTGGGAGTGGTAATGACTAGTCCAACTTGAAGCCCAAGCCAATGCTCAGTTAGTTTAAATTGGATGGTCATGCTGGTCGATGAACTGTCACCTCTTCTAATTAAGAGGTCTCTCTTGTTCAAATTGAACCTTTATCAATTTTGATGATATCCACAGCTTATCTTCTCCTGTTGAAACAAAAGCAAAACCTCGTCAACAATGTAACACATACCCTGGTTTCCATTCTGAGGTCAGCACATCCTTAAAATACATGGGCTGATTTCATTCTGTAGGTTTTTTTTTTCTATTATCCAATGTCTCTCCACAGCTATTGTTCCTTTCTCATTAGCATTGAGAAAATTCATGTTAACAGAGCATTATGTAATCTATTTCTTTTTTTTAATCAAGAAAATATTTTCATTCATTTTACACACCAATCAAAGAGCCCCCTCTTCCCTCCACCTGCCTCCCAGGCTCCCACTCCAAAACCACTCCCCCACTCCCCCTCCTCAAGAAGTCATGGTCTCCCATGGGGAGGTACATCTAATAGAGGCAATTTCAAGCACTTTCCACTGCCTTAATGCTGCACTAGGTGTCCCATCATAGGTAGTAGGCTCCAAAAATCCCACTCATGCACCAGGGATGGATTTTGATACTACTGCCAGACACCTCCCCCTCCCCCTGCAAGCAGATTAAGCTACACAACTGTCTTGCCAAGAAGAGGGCCTAGTCCAGTCCCATGCAGGTTCCACTGCCATTAATCCAACTTTCATGAGTTCCCACTAGGTTGGTTTGGTCATCCCTGCAGGTTTCCCCATCATGATCCTGATGCACTTGCTCATAGAATCCTTCTTCTCTCTCTTTGACTGGACTCCTGGTGCTCTGCCTGGTGTTTGGCTATGGATCTCTGCATGTGCTTCCATCAGTCACTGAAGAAAATCTCTGGGGGGTTTTGTCACCACTTTCTGTTTATTAAGCATATCCTTTAGAGTTTGATTTGACCTTCATATGACTGATTGGCCTATAGGATTATGTGGTATATCTGTAATATGCTTAATATTGTAATAAGCAAAAAACTGTTGCATTTTACCGGAGACATATACTGGAGCATTGTCAGTTTTAATTTGTGCAGGTACACTCATGATGGCTATAACTTCCAGAAAAATGTATGATAACAAAATTAGCTTTTTCAGAACTAAGGGCAGTCGCCCATTGAAATCCTAAATAAGTATCAATGCTGTGGTGTACATATTTCAGTTTTACAAATTCTGCAAAATGAAACATCCATCTGCCAGATTTCATTCCTCTGTATACCCTTCGGGATACATCCTGCTGGTAGTAGAGTCTGATTTTAAAAAGAACAAGTAGAAAATTTCCTTACAATTTCCTTGGCTTGTTACCAGAATAAGGAAAAAGCCTTTCTTATACCTTTACTGCTGACATGATTTTTTAAATGAAATTCTGAGGCTTCCAGAACATTCTCTATCAATAGTTTTTCACATCTTGTCATTACTTTGTGCTAGAGGTTCTGGCAGACCCATATGTGATCAGATGTGAGTTATATATAAAGGATGCTTCCTATTCTTGATTATATTGTAACTGAATAAATAACAAAGTTAATTATGACTCATCAGGGATAAATTCTGCAGGCTAAATATGAAAGACCACCCTTTCAGCATACTGAGAGTCAGTAACTTCGTTGAGATGTTCAGAAAAATCCATTAATAACAACAGAATAGCATACAGTTCTGGTTTTTGTACCAATTTATAAGCACTTTGAACCTCTGTAATTAAATTTTCTGACTTGTAACCTACCTTTCCCTGTTTGTGTGCATCTGTATAAAGTGTATGGGCTCTAGATATGGGTGCTTCCCAAACAATTCCAGGTAGAATCCAATCAGCTCCATTCATATATTGAATTCTATCAATTTTGGGATATTTGCTGTTAATCTCCCCTGAAAAATTACTGCAAGCTCCTTGCCAAGGTTCACTTTCTGCCCATAATTTGTCAATTTAATCCTTAGTTAAAGGTACTACAATTTCTGCTGAGTCTATTCCTGCCAATTATTGAGGGAGTCTCAATTTTTCTTTCCTTTGTATTTTATCTTTTATTTTTATTTTTTGGAACTGAGGACTGAACCTAGGGCTTTTCACTTGCTAAGCAAGTGCTCTACCACTGAGCTAAATCCCCAACCCCTCAATTTTCCTTTTAAAATCAACTCAGAGGTCTTTTCCACATAAGGTTTAAAATTTTTACTTATTTGGTAGAAATATTCATTCCAATATAATATCTTCCCTCTGCATTAAAATTCCTGTAGGAGAATGCCTAGAGGGTAAAATAACCAAAATGCAATCAAACTTTGGGTCCAAAAGATCCACATGTCCCTCCTTTACATTCTTTTCCATCAAGGCCAATTCTCTTTCAGATTCAGCTGATAATTCTCTTGGACTATTTAAGTCCCTCTCACCTTCTAAGGTTTTGAACAAATTACTCAGTTCATCATTTTTTTAGCTAACAAAAGTTCATAGATGGGAAATGTCTCTGAATAATCTGTGAAAGTCATTAAGAGTTCATAATCGATCTTTCCTAATTTGCACCTTTGGTGTCTAATTTTTGTAGACCTGTTTTATATCCTAAATAATTATAGAACCTCATCTTTGTATCTTTTCAGGAGCAAATTGTAATCCTCAACAGGCAAAATTTTCTTTACTTCTTCAAACATTCTTTCTAAGGTATCTGCATTTGAATCAGCTAATAAAATATCATCCATGTAATGATAAATTATATATTTAGGAAATTGTTTGCATACTAATTCCAATGGCTATTGTAAAAATTATTGGCACAGGGTTGGGCTATTTAAGATTCTCTGTGGGAGAATCCTCCATTGATATCTCTTAACTGGATGAGAATTATTATAAGTAGGCACTGGGAAGACAAATCTTTCTCTGTCTTTGTCTTGTAAAGATATTGAGAAGAAACAGTCTTATAAATAAATAACTATAAGAGTCCATCAGTTAGGTAACAAAAAAGGCAAAGGAATTCCAGAGTGTAGAGATCCCACTGGCAGAATTACCTTGTTAATTGGTCTGAGTTCTGATACTATTCTCCATTTACCAGATTTTTTTAAAATAACGAATATGGGAGATTTCCAAGGGCTGGTTGATTCTTCAATATTCTGGGCATTTAACTGCTCTTATAACAGCTGTCTAAAGCCAGCACTTTCTCTGTTGTTAAAGGCCACTGATGAACTGATAGAGGTTTGTCTATTAACCATTTTAAAGGTAGAGCCGTTGCTGTCTTTGCAAGATCAGCAGTTGTTGTGCCCTGCTCTTGTACTATCTGGATGGCCGGTGACTGTTCTTTCTAATAATACCTCCTAATATTTCTCTCAGAAACTATGTTAATTTATGGTTTGTTTCTGAGATGGGAGGAATATTAATTTGGATATTTCATTGTTGTAATAAATTATGGCCCATTAATTCATAGCTATATTAGCCACATATAGCTTTGATTTTTCCTTTCTGTCCTTCTGGATCTATACATTTGAGCCATCTTGAGGCTGTTATACTTGAGGTAATAGTCCAGTCAGTAACCCCTGAACATTTACCTCCCAAAGAGGCAAATTTGGATGCCAAAATTCTGGTGCAATTATTGTAACATTACACCTGTAAGATGTGTGGGAGCCTTCCAAGACAATGCCATTTACTCATATTTTTAATTTTGATATTTGTTCATTTATATAAGTTTGCCAAAAATTCACTTTATGATTTCTCCTGAATTTCTTCTTCTGTCTGGTACAGCTGTTCTATCAGTATGAGCAGTCTGGTTTATTCCAATAGTCATATTGGTTATTTAACTGCTCTGAAAAGAGTCTCTTTTACGATTGCAGGAAAAGCCTAAACTGAATTTGCCATGGGGGCCTGCATGAGGCCCCTCAGTGAGTTTCTCAATGGTAGAGGAAAAGGAATACCTTGTCTGTGCCTTGTTGATCTACATTCATTGGTCCAATGTTTATTCTTACCACACCTTCTGCACAATCCAGAAGGGAGGGTCATTATCTTGCCATTGTTCCTTGAATGAACATTGTTTCTAAGAATGTCCTGTTTACACTCCCTTTATAAATGACCTTGTTTACCCCAACTAAAACATCTGACATTATTATTTTTCCTCAAAACTTTTCAACCTCTTCTATCTGTGTATTATCATGGTCACTATATTCAATATTGATTGTGTCCCTGATTTAATCCTTCAAGGGTGCTGATCTTGCCTTTAACAGTATGCTTATTCTTTTGCATGCTGCATTCGCATTCTCAAAAGACAAAGATTCATTCATTATCTGTCTAGCTTCTGAATTTGGTATCATTCTGTTTACTGATGATGACAGCCTTTGTACAAAATATATAAAGGATTCTCTGGGGCCTTGTATAACTTTCTTAAATGACTCAATTTTCTTCCTTGCTTCCTCAATTCTGTCCCATGCATTCATGGCTGCCTCATGGCATAGAATTAAGGCTTGGTTATCATATAAATATTGCCTTTGTATATCAGCATAATAGCCTTCTCCAAGAAGCTGATCCTGGGAAAATTCCACACTTGTAGTCCTACATTGTTGTTCTATTGTTTTGGCTTCCTCTTTAAGTTCTCCATTGTAATTGTGCTCCAGCCTCTAGGACAGCTGTAATAATTCTTTCCAGTCCTGAGGAATAATTCTATTACAAGTGGACCAGGAGTTTAACATTTGCTTTACAAATGGAGACTGCATCCCATATGATACGATAGCTTCTGTAAATCTCCTTAAATCTAACATTCCCACTGGAGTCCAACTAGCTTGTATATGCTAATAGGGAAAACTGCCAGCCAACCTTAGTTCAACAACTCAAGCTTCAAATGTCAGTTACTGCCTGTCTACCAACACACATATGCCTTGCTGTTCTGCCATTGATTTGCTACATCACTTCCTCTTCCTACACAGCTCTGTCAGTTCCTGTTGGCCTTTATAGACCTCCAAACCTCCACGGTTAACTAGTGTTGCAATTTAGACATGTGTCACCACACCTGGGTATGTTTCCATTATGGCCTTGAACACACAGCGATGTTGCCTGTTAAGTGATAGGATTAAAGATGTGTGCTACCACTGCCTGACTTCTATGATTACTTATAAGCTGGCCTTTTTCCTCTTATATCCAGGCAAGCTTTATTTATTAAAGCACAAACAACATATCACCACAAACAGGGCCAATAAATCAACACATGAGGGTTCATAGGACATCAGAGAAACTGTAGAGACAACCATAGATCCTCTATGGGTCTGAGCTTGGTCTTCTGCATAATTGTTGTATTCTGCTAGCACCTTACCATTGAGATGTGAAAATTAAGCAATAGCCTTGGCAATATCTTGTGATACTTAGGAGTTCTCAATGGACCCATTATGGACAATGACTAAATGAGGCATACTAATCAAATGAGGCAATAAAAGGTTTCCTTTGATGGCATAAAATGTCTTGTTGGAGCATTTTCTCCTTATTTGTTGCCTCTATTTAAATTCCTGTCATATATTTCAAGGAGCTTTTATAGGAAAAGGTTTTCAAATGGCTATGTTAATTAGTTGGCCCTCCTTGCATTACCTTCTTTTCCATCCTTCTTCCTATGTAATCCTATTCTTGTCTGCTCTCTAGCTCTCCATAACAATATGTTAGATTTCACTTTTCCTCATGAGATCCTTTCTTCCACCCTGATATCTTAGTAGGTACCTAACCTCTGAGGCTATTCACATTATAGCACCAATTTCAAAGACTTAACAGCTAACATCCTAATGTAAGACAAAAATATTTGTCTTTTGTGGTCTGTGTTTCTTCACTTGGGGTGATTTTTTTTTAGTTCCATCTATTTACCTGTTAATTTCATTTTTCTTAACTGCTGAAGAATAGTTCACTTTTTAAAAATATGATATTTTAATTATCCACTCACCAGTTGATGAACATCTAGGGTATTCCCAATTTCTGCTATTTTGAAAGTGTTAGTAATGAACATCAAAGAGCAATTATCTCTGTAGTATGATATAGACTCTTTTTGTTATAAGCTCACTGGTGGTAAAGCTGATTCTTACACTATACCAGTTAGCAGCTTCCTCGTGGACTTTTTATAAACAGAAAGGGCCTTAAATCCATATAGGCATGGAGGCCATATAAAGTCCATGCCCCAAAGACAGTTCTGGCCTTTTTCACATGTCCTTTGAGGTAATCATCAGAAGTTTTTTGGTGTAGTATTGTTCACAAATAGTGTAGCCTCACCATCTTCTGGTATCTAGATCCCAAGCCCCAAGTTAGACTTTCCATATAAGGGACAGAGTACAAAATCAGGAAGCCAATGAGCCCAGTTAATAGGTATTTCAATCTAGGTAGTATATTCTCCTGGATTTAGACAAAAGGAATCAAATGGTTGCTGAATGACTTCAGTGATTTTTCCCTTTTTTCGCAATAGTACAGCCCATTATTTTGCTACCCTGCATAACTCCAGTCATTTTTTCCAATTAGTCCCCATAATCTTGTAAAATCTTGTGACATAAGAGGAGAAAGGGATGCACCAAGAAGCATCAAGTCTATAATGTGCATCAAAAAAAGGATATTTGTTAGATCATAAGATCCAAATGAATAATTAAAAGACCCTTGAAATTGGCACAAGGAAGGCCCAAGATTTTTTTATTTGTATAAATTGCCTGGAAATTAGGGGGAGTTACCACAACAGGCATTGGGATAGGTGCATCAGGAAATAACACCCACAGATTTTGGCCTGAACAATCTTTGGCAGGATCAGTAGCAAGGTTGTCAGCAAAGGGTGAGGTACTCTTTGAGATTTTCTTGATCTATAGCAGGTCTTATATCACTGATTGGCATCCATACTGGCTTAGTTTGACCCTATGGAAACACACAAGCATATCCTCACCCATGTGTTAATATTGGAGCAGGAGATTGCCAGAAATTAGATATAGGGTCTCTTCATCTGACTAGAGGCAGTGGTGTTTCTCTTGGAAGAGAGGCCCGATGCTTGTAGGCTGAACTTAGGCCTTTTTCATCAAATGACAAGTTCTTCTTAAACAGAGCTTCTACCAGGGCCAAGTGTGGATCCCTCTTCAATTCCTTGTGTCATTTTTGTAAGTAATCCTTTAGTGAGCAGTTTGTCCTTTCTACAATTGCCTGTCTTTGGGGGTTATATGGAATAAATGTGGTGTGGTCTATTTTCCATTCCTTAAGGAAATCCTTAAACTGTTGAGAGGTATATGCTGAGCTGTTATCAGTTTTATGCTTCAAGGCATTCCCATGACCATCATAGTGTTTTTTAATGCCTTGATTGCCTAGGAGGCTTTTTCCCCAGTCTGTGTTAGGGCAAAGGTAAATGAGGAGTATGTCTCTACTATTACATGTTGTATTTTAAGTTGCCAAAGGGTGGGTTGTGAGTAACATCTATTTGCCACAGTGGGGGTTGACTCTTTGCCCCTGGGGTTGACTCTTGCTCCATTTAGTGGTCCAAAGGGTGCTAGGGAGCACAGGTGGTGTAGATTTGAGCTACATGCTTACAACTGGACAGGGACAAGGCAGGCAGAAGTTTATGGAGGTTACGTGGTGACAGCTGGAACTGTTGGTGTAAGAGCCTGGCCTTCTCTAGCACTGGCAGTCACACTGTCATGATCATTTTATGTACATGGTGGTTGCCAGCAGCCAGCATTCCTGGCAATCCTGAGTGTGATTGAATATGAGATATATACCATGAATGCCTTCTATTCTCTAGTATGTCTTGTATTGTTTTCATGGTCATGGGGATGGGATCTCTAAGGGTCTTTAGAAAAGGATAACAGCTTACATGCCTGGATCACATATCGGCTGTCTGAAAAAATGTTGATGGGCATTGACTGGCTCAATTCTAGTACTTTAAGGATGGCCAAAAGTTCTCCCAATTGAACAGAGTCTGGTTTGAGGTGGGCATGAGTACTTTATTTTTTATCTTCAGGCAAGGTTACTATTAAGCAAAAATTGGTCTTATTGGCATCTGTAAAAGCTATAGCCACTTGAGGGAGAGGGACATTTGAAGGATTAACACACGGGCTTAGGATTAACTCAAGAAGTGACAGAATTGACTCATGTTCATCTTGGGGGAAGTAGTTATTCAAGATCCCTGGAAAATCTGCCATCATTTTCTGGAAGGGAAGGGAGTCTGCCCATAAGGACTGAGTATTTTGGAGGGAGAAGTGGAGGACAATCTTGTCTGGTTTGCAGCCCATGATTCTCCTGGCAGTTGCTCTTCCTTTATGGCCTATCTCAAAGGCAATATCAAACTTCCAGGTGATACGGGATAAGTCAGAATCTGATAGATGTATGCAGATTAGTGGGCCTGATTGCCACAGTGCTCACTCCCAATACAACACCCTTTGTCCAAAGGACTAGGGCTATCAGGGGAATATTTGGATTATGTCTCCTTAGGGAAGCATTATATGCAAGTTCACTAGCCCTCTCTAACAGATCCTTGGTCACCTCTGTCAACTGTATCTTTGCAGAGGGGGAGGATGCCCCTCAAGAAGGGAAAACAGTTATCTCATGTCCTCATTGTGAATTGCGAGAAATTGCTTGAGCCAATTAATGGTGCCACAGAGTTTCTGGAGGTCTGTAAGAGAGTAAGACTCTCATATTATAATAGTGTCATTGAGTGGTTGGATGACTTGGCTGACTTGGTAGCCCCCAAAAGCAAATGGAGGTAGCCATTGTATCTTTTCTGGGGCAACCTTGAGGTGAATTGCCCCTTGGTCCTCAAGGAGCTGGGACAATAACTTCTGAGGTCTCTGTCTGCTTGAATGGGCCAAAAGAATACCACCCATATAGTGAATTATTAATATCTCATCAGGGACTCTAGCCAAGGCCTGTTGAACATACAACTGACAGATTACTGGGCTGTTTTTCATACCCTGTGGTAACACCTTCCAGTGATAACAGGAAGAAGGTTTTTGAAAATTGGGCTCCCAGACAGTGAACACAAAGCCCTCTCTACCCTCTGGAGATGGTAGTATTGAGAAAAAGCAATTTTTAATATCTATTACAAGAATATGCTACCCTGTGTGGAATAACACATGGGTATGGTCACCCAGCTTGAGGGGAGCCCATTTTTTCCATCTGGGCATTGATTCAACTTAAGTCTTGCAGAGGTGATATTTTCCTGACTTTTACATAATCACAAAAATGGAGTTGTTAAAACTACTTGAGGAAGGTTCAATATGGCCCAATAACAATTGCTCTTCAACTAATTTTCTCACCCCTGATAGTTTGGTTTCCATAATAGGTCACTGGTCCACCCACACAGGCTTCTGCAATGTCCAATTTAATGGTATGGGCCTTGGAATGTTTATATCTGTGCAAAGGGCAGTGGCCCTTAGAATTAGGGGTGAAGGCTAGAGATTCTACCAGATTTACCTGTCATGTCATGTGTTACCAAATGTTCATAAAAGGCTTTATCATCTGTGGTAAGCATAGCCCCCATTTCTTATAATAGGTTGTGACCCTGAAGCATACAGGTGTATGAGCTATAATAGGTCAAAAACACCCCTAATTGCCATCAAGATCCTTCCAGTGAACCAGGTGAAGAGTTGTTTTAGAAGGCTTATCTCCTCCTACCCCAGTAATGGTTGGGCCATCTTTAATTTTCAATGTGGGAAGGCTTAAGCATCATTAAGAGTTATCACAGTGGCTTCTGCACCAGTGTCTACCAGACCCTTGGTGGGTCTGCCATTGAAATAGATGGTCATTGAAATAGATGCCATTGAAATAGATGAAGCAGACGCAGGTAGGCCTGTGGCAGCGGCCCGTGGAGGTAGACGGGTCCGGCGGCAGTGGCCGACAGGGACATTTAGGCCCGGTGGCAGCTGGTGGAGACATTCAGGCCCAGGGGAGGCCCACAGAGGTGGACAAGCCCTGCAGCGGAGATAAGCAGACGGAGGTGGACAGGACCGGCGGCGGTTGCCGACAGAGACATTCAGGCCCGGCGGCGGCCCACAGAAGTAGACAGGCCACGCGGCAGAGACGGGCGGACACAGGTCGGCGACTCGAAGAGGTGGAAGGGCCCGGTGGCAGCAGCCCGCAGGGACATACAGGCTTGGCGGCAGCCGGCAGAGACATACAGGCCCAGCGGCAGCCGGCAGAGACATACAGGCCCAGTGGCGGCCCGCAGAGGTGGATGGGCCAGGCAGCAGTGACAAGCATAGGTAGGTAGGCCCGCGTGGCAGCCGGCAGAGACATACAGGCCCGTTGGCTGCCCGCAGAGGCAGACAGACCCAGCGGCAGCTGACAGGGACATACAGCCCCAGCAGCGGATACAAGTGGACTCAGGTGGGTCTGTGGCGGCGGGCCACAGGGGTGGACAGGCCCGGGGACGGAGAGGGGCGGACACAGCTTGGAACGGGGATGCCCCTAGCCCCAACACCTGGGGAGGGGGCTATCTCTGTGGGTCAGAACCAGGGCGAGTCTGGACACTCCGTCTGGGGACAACCCAGGGCCCAACTGCTGATCCTGTGAAACCCAATAACTTGGAGGTGTTGGTGAGACTACCCTGCTCAGCTGAAACCCATCTGGGAGAGGATTCAGATGCCTACAGTTTGAAGTCTGAAGAAACAAGATCAGCTGAGGAGTTGACAAATGAACAAAACGTGACCTGGGAACACAGAAGAAGGCGCTACCCAGTCACCAAACCAGATCACCAGAATCATAAGTATATAATTCACCGACTGAAATCAGCTGTCCCTGAAGAAACAGCCCAATAGCACCAATTTAACCAGAACCCCTACTAAACCAAGACTAAAAATTAGAACAAGAGAGGCACTCTCAGACACAGACACCACCTGCAACGCACAGAGGAAAAGATGAGTAGACGCCAGTGCAAAAATACAGGCAAAAACATAAAGACCTATATGGCAACATCAGAACCTAGTGATTCTACACCTGCAAGACCTAAACATACCATGACAGAAGAAACAGAAGAGATCAACCCTAAAAATGACTTTAAGAAGATGATAGAGGCCCTTAAAGAAGAAATAAAACATTCCCTCAATGAGGAAATAAAAACTTTCCTTAAAGAGGAAATGAAAAACTACCTTAAAGAGGAAATAAAAACTTTCCTTAAAGAGGAAATGAAAAACTCTCTTAAAGAGGAAATAAAAACTTCCCTTAAAGAGGAAATGAAAAACTCCATTAAAGAGGAAATAAAAAACTCCCTTAAAGAAATGGAAGAAAAAATGAACAAAAAATGGGAAGAAATCAAATCAAGCCAAGAAAAAGCAATTAAACAGATGAAAGAAACATTCCAAGATCTGAAAAATGAATTTGAGACAATAAAGAAAACACATGCTGAGGGAATGCTGGAAATAGAAATCCTGACAAAACGAACAGGAACTACAGAAACAAACATAACCAACCGATTGCAAGAGATGGAACAGAGAATCTCTGACACTGAAGACACGATAGAGAAAATAGATTCGTTAGTCAAAGAAAACACTAAAGACAAAAAAGTTGTAACACAAAACGTCCAGGAAATTTGGGACACCATGAAAAGACCAAACCTAAGAATAATAGGGATAGAAGAAGGAGAAGAATACCAACTCAAAGGCACAGAAAATATATTCAACAAAATCATAGAAGAAAACTTTCCTAACCTAAAGAAAGAAATACATATGAAGATACAAGAAGCTTACAGAACACCGAATAGGCTGGATCCAAAAAAAAAGTCCCCTCGCCACATAATAATCAAAACACTAAACACACAGAACAAAGAAAAAATTAAAAGCCACAAAGGAAAAAGACCAAGTAACATATAACGGTAAACCCATCAGAATAACACCAGACTACTCAATAGAGACTATGAAAGCTAGAAGATCATGGACAAATCTCATGCAGACACTAAGAGACCACGGATGCCAACCCAGACTATTATACCCAGCAAAACTCTTAATCACCATTGGCGGAGTAAACAAAATATTCCAGGATAAAACCAGATTTAATCAATACCTGTCTACAAACCCAGCCCTACAGAAAGCACTAGAAGGGAAAATTCAACCCAAAGAAGCTAAACATATCCATGAAAAATCAAGCAATAGATAATCCCACACCAACATACACCACAGAAGAAACAAGCTGTTGTAGCTATCCTAATATCTAGAGAAAAAGGATGTTTCAAAAGAGAAGAAGTCTTGTGGCAATGCCTCAGTGGTCCAGGTAACTACCAGAATTCGGAAAAGTTGGTAGAACTTGGGATTGACTGGGAGGCCAAAGATTTAAAAAGCAGAAGATTCTCTCAAGACACAAGTTGTGTGATAATAGTGTGTTTTGTGTGTGTGAATGAGAATTTGTAAATGTTGAATTCTAGGCTTCGACAATCATTGTCAGTGCAGATTAAGCTGCAAGTATTTATGCTTTAAAACTTAAATTATAAAGCTAGTTACGTCTTTCTAACAACTAGTTTTAATGTTTATGAGCATATTTTACCTACATTACCTTTTCAGGATGTTGAGAAAGATGCATCACAAGCACAGGCTGGAGGCTGGGGGCTAGATGGTTTTGAGGAAGAGGTCTTGGTGGATTCTTTCATAGAGCAAAGGGAAGCAATGCCTTCTGGGAAATGAGCTAAGTTTTAATCTAGTCTTTAAGATTAGAAGTCAAAAACAAAAATATTAAGGAAAGGAAAACCTAATTGATCTTTGAAGTATTGTTATGTGGAATTGAGTGGGACTTTTGAGGCCTTTCTTCCAGAAAACAAGGACTTGGTTGTCAGGCCTATATTAGGCCTAAACCTTGGTGCCATGTAGTTGTACTTAAATCATTTCAATGGAAAGTGTCTTAGTGATTGGAACTTCTAGTGCAGTTTGGAGTTCTTCCATTTTAAAAATGTGATATTTGCATGGGATTGTTTGAATCTTGTTTTCTAGTCCCTCCCCATCACCACCCTCATAGTCTGAAGGTAGATTTTTCTCTTGATAAAGGAACAAAAAAGGTGAACATCTTGTTTGTAAATAGGTATCTAGTAACTAGTGGTAAACTTGAAATGGTAGAATTCTTTAAAGCCTAATTCTAGATAGCCTTAAGAAAATGTATCTTAATTACTTTTGAACCTGTATTCACCTTGTTTTTTTCAAATATCTTAAGTTATATTTTCTTTTTCAGAGCTGCTTCTTATTTGGGGCTACTTTTTTTTTTTTTTTAATTGAGGTGTAATTCATAAAAGGGTATATTGTTTTGATGAGACTTTTTACAACTGTGGCTAGATGTCTTTCTTTAGTCTTCCAAGAAGGGCCATTTTACTTTTTTAGAGTTACTTTTTAAAGTCATGAGGTCAACAACTTGGACTACTATGCATGTAAGTGCTAATGCAAATTAAAGCCCAAATTGACCCCCAGCAGCAGTTCATTCTATGTTGACAGTGAGAGAACACTTTGCCTGTTAGGATACTGTTACTTGTGGACTGAAATGCTAAAGAAACCCCTCCCCCTCTTTTGTTTTTTTGCAAAAATCAAGGTATATTCTAGGGTTTCCTGGTTGACCTCAACAGATAAACTGAGATGATAGTCTTAGTTCAGAAATGATCTGAATGTAGATTTACAGTCTACGTGTACAGCTGGCTAAGTGAGATCGCTTTCACAGTTCTGCATGTATCCCATCGGCTCCCCATTAGTCACTGAACTCTTAAAACTGGTATTGTAACATTATTACAATGTTTTGCACCAATTTTATAAACTTTACAGTACAATATGTGTTCCTTTTCTGAGGCAAACCAAAGGTATATTTCTCAAGGTTCTGCTGCTATCAGCAGTGTTGATGGAGGATTTTTTATAAATTTGTAATATATAGAAATAAACCAGAAAAAAAGAAGAAAAAAAAAGTGGTGGAGGAAAAAGTGAACACTGCAAGAATACTCAAAAGGGCTGAGAGTTGCAAACGCCAAGATTGGCTTTGCATAGTAAATGGAACAGAACAGCTCTGAACTATAGCTTACTTTTCCTGGTTTGGTCTGACAGAATGATTGAATGCTTTTGTACAAAAATCAGAGCCTTAAAAACAAGGATTTGGTGAGATTGTAAAATGGTGTGCCACTTTGGCAAAACAGTCTGGTGGTTGGTCAAAATGCAAAACATTGTTACTCTGTTACTCAACAATTCTACCCTTAGGAATATAACCTCAAACTACTGAAAATGTGCACCTATGAAACATGTACATGAAGGTTTACAGCAGTGTGTTGCTAATAGTAAAAAAGTTAAAACAACTCAAATAGCTATCAAATACTGGAGAGAAATAAAATGTGGCTTATTCATACAATAGAATATTATTAAGACATAAAAATGAATGAGAAACTGACAGATTAAATGACTTTGGTGAACCTTCATAATTTCATTTGTAGATCTTTCCATTTCTAATTTATAAATACATTTGGGGTTATAAATTATAAATGTACTGCCTCCTGTCAACATTGTATACTTCTATTTGATGATTTCTGTGTCAAACATTATATGGAAATGTTTCCAAGTATTTTCTGTATTAACTGTGAATGAATAGAACAAAATAAATTGCCTGTGATGGAAGAAAAAAAAATTAAAAAAAAAAAAAAAAGAAATAGATGGTCATCATGGAAGAATGGAGGAATATTGGAAGGGTCCAGAACAGTCTGGGGTTGGAGGGATCCCCTCTTTCTTGCTAGGCTGAGGGATGCCCTTCCTTGACTTTAAAGGAACTTGTGAAGAGCTCCTGCAATCACGTGCCCAGTGAAAGCATTTTTGGCATTTGGGGCATTTAGTTTTGGGCCTAGCTTTGGGACAGTCTCTACAAAGGTGACCTGACTGACCACAGTCCCAGAAAGAATGGTCAGGTGGTTAGGGGGGAGAACTTTCCACGATCATTATCTTTGGAAGCTAATAGTGCATTGAGGGAGACTGTAAGGGCAGCTATTGTTTCTACCTAGGGGTCAAGATCTCGAGTAGCAATGACCCATTTATGGATGTCCTCATTACAAACTGCTGCAATTGCATTGGAAGTAGGGGCATTAAGCCCTTCCCATGTTAATTACTTAATGATCATTTCCCTGGTTGGACCAGATTCAACCTGTTTCTCCACTGCCTCATTTACTGGGCTAAGAAGTCAGTAAACATTTCCTTTGGCTACTGTATTAGATTACAAAAGTACCTGATTGGCTCCTGAGGAGTACAGGACTTCAAGGGTTTAAATGCAAGGTCAGAGACTTGTTGAAAATAGGCATGCAGGGTAATCTGGGCATGGGTTTTTTTTTTTTTTTTTTTTTTTTTTTTTTTTTTTTTTGGTTTTTTGAGACAGGGTTTCTCTGTGTAGCTTTGCGCCTTTCCTGGAGCTCACTTGGTAGCCCAGGCTGGCCTCAAACTCACAGAGATCCGCCTGGCTCTGCCTCCCGAGTGCTGGGATTAAAGGCGTGCGCCACCACGCCCAGCTGGGCATGGGTTTTGGGACTAACATATTGGTCCCTGCCTGTCAGCATGTCTAGGGATATAGAAATATTATATTAAATAGGCTTACCAGTGTTTCGGCTTCTTCATAAGCAGCACACCAATTAAGAAAAACTGTGGGATCCAATACAGATTTCATTAAATGCAACCAGTCATAGTAGGCTTGTAAATGCATTATCCATTGTCCTAGTACCTGTTCAAAATATGCCCCATCAGGAATTGGTTCATAGCACCTTTATGAATCAAAGACAGATCTGTAAGAGAGGTGAGTGCCCAGGGCTGGGTGGCAGCATTGGGTCCTACATTATCTGGAAGGGCAAAAGGATTAGTAGAGTGATACTTCATTGTTGGAGCTTGCATAAGGTTCTCAGGTACCTGAGCAAGGCAGGCTTTAGTTACTGAGGTTGGTTTTGCCTTAAGGGAATCACAGTGATGCTCTTCAGGGAATGAGGATGAAGGCAGGTCTGCCCAGGGATAGAGACTTGCCTCTTTCAGAGATGAGCCAGGAAGGGATTATTTAGGAGGTTTCTTTGATGGGTCAGCCTCATCCTCTGAATCTGTTTCTACATATGAAGGTGGGAAGTCAAGCAAGAGGGTATCCATCTTTTGTGTTTTACAGAGGTCATTAAAAGCTCTAAGAACATCATCTTGGTACCTTCTTTTATACAAGCTACAATACCTAATAAAATAGGAATAAATGATGCATGTGGAAATTTACCTTCCTGAACTTTTCGTTTTCTGGCAGGAATAAGATCTGCATCCAAAGAGCTGGATCCCAGATATTATCAGTAGATATCCAGGGTGCTATGGCAGAGGCTTCAACTCAAAAGCTGGCCAGGTTTGTCCACTTAATATGAATATCCCTGGTCTGTAAGAGAGTTTTAAGTGCTAATATCTGAGGTTCTTTTATGTTAGCAGGGAAGTTACCCATTGTTAGTTAAAGTGAGGATAAAATTACACTCTCCTGGGGTACTTGAGAAAGCTGTAATCAGGAGTTAAAAGTTGCAGCCCTCTCCTGATCAGAACTTCAACCTCTGAATGGGGCTGGGTGCTTCTGAAGTATGGGCATGAAAGGCTGTAGAAGCTTGGGGCTCCAAAGCCCCTTAGTGATTGTAGCTGCAGCCACAGCAGCCTGATGCTTGGAGACCTGGTGGGAGGGGCCTGCCTTTTCTCATGCCTGTGTACCAGGCAGTCATAAGAGAGTGCTCTGATTTTAGAAGGATGTGCCATCTCTCTGCCTCTGCAACCAGGTGGGGTCTGGGGGTGGGGATGGGGAGTAGAAAGTACTCAGGGTTCAAGCATACCCTCCTTCTCTCTGCCCAGGGACCAGTGGGTGGGAGAAAGCCCTTGAGGTTCAGGCAGACATGCCCTATCCTTACCACGCAGGGGAGGAGGGGTGCGGACACAGCTCATGGGGTTATCTGGGGGAGGGGCGGGGAGAAAGGGCAGGCTTATCTCAAAAATGGGCAGGGGCAGGACAGCCCTGGTGAGCAGCTGCCTGTTTGGTGGAGTGGGACAGGGTAAGTCTTCTGCCTTTGTCATGCCTGACCCTGCTGCCCCCTCTCAATTATAGCCTATGTTGATATTTTATTTGTATTCAAATGTTATTTGTATGTTAATAAATAAAGTTGCCCGGGGGTCAGAGCTATTAGCAAGCCATAGGAAAGCAAGGCAGTGGTGGTTTACATTTGTAATCCCAGCACTTGGTAGGCAGAGCTAGGTAAGTCTCTGTGTGTTCAGGGATACAGCCAGTATTGGATACATATGCCTTTAATCTCAATACCAATCATAGAAAGCCTGGAGTTCTATACAGACAGGCCATGATGATGTGGTCATGTGGTTGGATTTACAACTAATGAGAAGGCAGAACAGAAACACTATAAAAAAGACAGACACACAGGAAGTGGTTCTGGTTCAGAGAGGTAGGACCACCGCAGGAGGAAGGGTAAAGATTTTGCTCTTAGCTCTGACCTCTTGGCTTTCTTCTTTGCATTGGTTCTGTGTTTCTTATTTAATAAGACAGTTGGTTACATCTACTAGAGCCCAAGTCTTTGGCCCCAGTCTCCTTTCCCCTAGAGCACAGGGATCATGTCTCTGGCACCCTGTTCAAGGTGGCTGTAGCTTCCTGCAGCTGGAGGTGTGGTAGTGCCACCATGCAAATACCCAGACAGCTGCGGTGGCACCCACTGGCTCTGGCACAGGTAGGAACAGGGTGTGCATGGGCACAGGGTGGGTGCAGGGCTGCAGGTGCTGTGGATTCCCTCAGCTGGGGCACACACGGGGCAGTCACAGGGTTCCGGGGGCAAGCCAGGAGCCACTGCTGGTTGGCAGGTGGGCAGGGCAGCCAGCTTGAGGGCAGGCGGCTCCCCTCAGCTTGGAGCAGATATGCAGATACCCTGTACTCACTCAGATACCCTGCACCCAGTGTGGCAGAGACAGGTTGGCTTGGATAAGAGCTGCTGAGCAGGACAGCCTGTCTGGCTGCAAAAGCTTCCTAGGGGCAGCTGGGACAGATGAGGGGGTGGTGGTGGGGCACTGTTGGGTGGAACCTTCAATAGCCAGCCTAGACAGCTAAAGATTCTCCCTGGGCTCACTGAGGGCACCAGGGACAAGGAGGGATGCATGCAAGCAGCTCCCCACAATAGCTAAAGCAGCTCCCTGTGCTCAGAGGCTAAGGGGCCTGGAAAGACTGGCATGGGGACAAACTCTGGCAGGACAAAGGCAGTAAGAGGGTGGGTGAGAAAGGTGGGAGATGACAGACAGGTAGAATAAAGGAACTGGCATACCAGGAGAGGAATGATCCCACTTCTCCCAGGGGGAGGGAGCAGGGGATTCCTGCAAGGAGTAGCCAGAAAGCCTACCCATGAATTTCAGATACAGGTTACACCCTTATGGCTTTTAATTGGTGAGCTTGTAACCTGATTCCAGGATAGGACAATAGAGACTAATAGCCTTCAACCACACCCCAAAAGGGCTGTCTGGCAGGCAGAGTCCTTCAGTTTCTCCTGGAGAGTAGCCCCAGGCAAGAAACTTCCATTGGTTCAGAGCCATGGAGAGTCCCTTGTGAAGTCTTGAGCCAGAAATGAAAGAAAAGGCTTGTGTTTGTGGTACCTAGTCTAAGTGCTTTGTGGGGGACTTATCCACAAGGTGTCTCCAGAGACCAGAGAGAAAAGACCTTTCTATAGGTCAGTTCTTGATTCCGTTTCCTGGTTAGTCAGCTCTTATGTGGAAATGGCAGGATGGACTGAAAATAAACAGTATGGGCTATCCCGGACCCCATCCCTGGGCACCAGCCACTTATGGGAACACCTGCCCAACTTGACCTCAGGTTCTGGCCACCGGGCAGGTCCCCTTCTAGCCCCACTGGGAAGGATCCCCTTGTTCAAGCTCCCGGAAGCCCTTTCAATCTCCACGCCCTGCCCCCATGCCCATCTGCCTGAGACCTCAGCCACTTCCTGAGACTTAGAGACCGGCCCCCAGCTCCCATCCTGCCCACAATTTCCCTTCTGACCAGAGAGGGCTCCCATCCTGCCCTGGACTTCCCTTCTGGACAAGAGCTCACATCCTGCCCTGGACTTCCCTTCTGGACAAGAGCTCACATCCTGCCCTGGATTTCCCTTCAGGATAAGAGTGCCCATCCTGCCACTGACTTCCTGTCTGGACAAAAGCTCCCATCCTGCCCAAGTTTCCCATCCAGATAAGAGCTTCCATCCTGCCCCGGAGTTCCCTTTTGGACAAGGGAGCTCCTATCTGGACAAGAGAGAGAGAATTCCTGAATCTGTCAACACTGTCTGAAACAAGTGCACTGATAAGGCCAAGAATGAACCATAAGGAGATGGGCAGACATCAAGGCAGAAGTACATACAACAAAATGAAGAGCAGTACAGCATCACCAGAACCTAGCCCGCCTCCAACATCTAGATCTGAACATCAAAAATTGTAAGAAGCAGAAGAAAACAGCCTTATGAATAACATCATGAAGAAGTTTGAGGCTTGTGTAGAGGGAAAGACAAAAAAAAATGGGAAGAATGTTGTAAACAACTAGAAGAAAGGGCAAACAAATTAGAGGCAAACAATAAAGTCCTGGAAGAAAACAATAAAGTACTGGAAGAAAACAATAAAGTACTGAAAGAAAATCATGAAAAAGCAATGAAACAAACAAAGGAAACAGTCCAAGACCTGAAAAGGGAAATGGAAAAAATGAAGACACAAACAGAAGGAATGCTGGAAATTGAAAATCTGAGTAAAAGATCGGGAACTTCAGATGCAAGTATAACCAACAGAATGCAAGAGGTGGAAGAGAGGATCTCTGGCATTGAAGATACCGTAGAAGAAATAGATTCATCAGTCAAAGAAAACACTAAAGCCAACAAAGTTATGAACCAAAATGTTCAAGAAATTTGGGACACCATGAAAAGACCAAACCTACGAATTATAGGGATAGAAGAAGGTGAAGAATACCAACTCAAAGGCACAGAAAAGATATTCAACAAAATCATAGAAGAAAACTTTCCCAACTTAAAGAAGGAAATGCCTATGAAGATACAAGAAGCCTATAGAACACCAAACAGACTAGACCCCCCAAAAAAGTCCTCTCGACACATAATAATCAAACAACTAAATGTACAGAATAAAGAAAGAATATTATGAGCAGCAAAGAAAAAAGGCCAAGAAACCTATAAAGGCAAACCCATCAGAATAACACCTGATTTCTCAATGGAGACTTTGAAAGCCAGAAGGACCTGGACGGATGGAATGCAGACACTAAGAGAACATGGATGTCAGCCCAGACTAATATACACAGCAAAACTTTCAATCATCATACAGGAAATGAAAAAGACATTCGAAGACAAAGCCAGATTCAAACAATACTTATCGACAAATCAAGCCCTACAGAAAGCACTAGAAGGAAAATTCCAACCGAAGGAAGTCAGATACACACTCAAAAACACAGGCAATAGATAAAGCCACAGTAGTAAATCCCAAAGAAGAGAAGTACACACACGCTACCACAAAAAAAAAAAATAACAGGGATGAACAATTACTGGTCATTAATATCCCTTAATATCAACGGACTTAATTCACCTATAAAAAGACATAGGCTTACAGAATGGATACGAAAGCAGGACCCATCTTTCTGCTGCATACAAGAAACACATCTCAAATGCAAAGACAGACACTACCTAAGAATAAAAGGCTGGGAAAAGACTTTCCAATCAAATGGTCATAAGAAACAAGCAGGGGTAGCCATCCTGATATCCAACAAAATAGACTTCAAACTAAAATCAATCAAAAGAGATCAAGAAGGGCATTACATACTCATCACAGGAAAGATCCACCAAGATGAAGTTTCAATTCTGAACATTTATGCCCCAAACATAAGGGTACCCACATATGTAAAAGAAACATTACTAAAGCTTAAACCACATATAAAACCCCACACATTAATAGTGGGAGATCTCAACACCCCACTTTCACCACTGGACAGACCTCCCAAATCAAAACTTAACAGAGAAATAAACAACTTAACTGTTGTCATGACACAATTGGACCTAATAGATATCTACAGAACATTCCATCCTAACAAAAAAGAATATAACTTCTTCTCAGCACCCCATGGAACTTGCTCTAAAATCGACCACATACTTAACCACAAAGCAAATCTCAACAGATACAAAACAATTGGAATAACCTCCTGTGTTCTATCAGACCACCTTGGTTTAAAGTTAGATTTCAACAACAACAAAAACTACAGAAATCCTACAATTTCATGGAAGCTGAATAATGCTCAACTGAATCACCAATGGGTTAAGGAAGAAATAAAAAAAGAAATTAAAGACTTCCTAGAGATCAACGAAAATGAAGATACCACATACTCAAACTTGTGGGACACTATGAAAGCAGTGCTAAGAGGGAAATTCATAGCACTAAATGCCCACATAAGGAGTTGGAGAAATCTCACACTAGTGACTTAACAGCACACCTGAAAGCTCTAGAAAAAGAAGAAGGAAAGTCTCCCAGGAAGAATAGATGCCAGGAAATTATCAAAGTCAGAAGTGAAATTAATAAAATAGAAACTAAGAGAATAATACAAAAAATTAATGAAACAAAGAGTTGGTTCTTCGAGAAAAGCCAAAAGATAGACAAGCCCTTATACAAACTAACCAAAAGACAGAGAGAGAGAATCCAAATCAACAAAATCAGAAATGAAAAGGAGGATATAACAACAGACATTGAGGAAATCCAGAGAATTATCAGGTCATATTTCAAAAACCTCTACTCCACAAAACTGGAAAATCTAAATGAAATGGACAATTTTCTGGATAGGTACCACAAACCTAAGTTAAATCAAGATCAGATAAACTATTTAAATAGTCCAATAACCCCTAAGGAAATAGAAACAGTCATTAAAAGTTTCCCAACCAAAAAAAAAGCCCAGGAGCAGATGGTTTCAGTGCAGAATTCTACCAGATCTTCAAAGAAGAGTTAATACCAATACTCTCTAAATTGTTCCACATAATAGAAACAGAAGGGACATTACCAAACTCTTTCTAGGAGGCTACAATAACCCTGATTCCCAAAACAAACAAGGATACAACAAAGAAAGAGAACAACAGACCGATCTCAGTCATGAACATTGATGCAAAAATACTCAATAAAATACTGGCAAACAGACTCCAAGAACACATCAGAACAATTATCCACCATGATCAAGTAGGCTTCATCCCAGGGATGTAAGGGTGGTTCAATATATGCAAGTCTGTCAATATAATACACCATATAAACAAACTCAAAGAAAAAAACCACATGATCATCTCACTAGATGCAGAAAAGGCATTTGACAAAATCCAACACCCCTTCATGATAAAGGTCTTGGAGTGATCAGGAATACAGGGAACATTCCTAAACATAATAAAGGCAATTTACAGTAAGCCAACAGCCAACATCAAATTAAATTGAGAGAAACTCAAATCGATTCCACTAAAATCAGTCAGGATCCAAGGCTGTCCACTCTCCCCATACTTATTCAATATAGTACTTGAAGTTCTAGCCAGAGCAATAAGACAACATAAATAGATTAAGGGGATACAAATTGGAAAGGAAGAAGTCAAGCTTTCACTATTTGAAGATGACATGACAGTATACTTGAATGACCCCAAATATTCCACCCAGGAACTGATAATGCTTATAAACACCTTCAGCAACATAGCAGGATACAAGATCAACTCAAAAAAATCAGTAGTCCTCCTATATACAATGGACAAAGAAGCTGAGAAGGAAATCAGAGATACATCACCATTTACAATAGCCACAAATAACGTAAAATACCTTGGGGTAACACTATCCAAGCAAGTGAAGGATCTATATGACAAGAACGTTAAGTCCCTGAAAAAAGAAATTGAAGAAGATGTCAGAAAATGGAAAGATCTCCCATGCTCATGGATAGGCAGGACCAACATAGTAAAAATGGCAATTTTACCAAAAGCAATCTATAGATTCAATGCAATCCCCATCAAAAAACCAACAATTCTTCACATACCTGGAAAGAATAATACTCAACTTCATATGGAAAAACAAAAGACCCTGGATAGCTAAAAGAAACCTGTACAATAAAACAACTTCTGGAGGCATCACAATCTCTGACCTCAAGCTCTACTATAGAGCTACAGTAATAAAAACAGCTTGGTATTGGCATAAAAACCGACATGTGGACCAATGGAATCGAATTGAAGACCCTGACATTAACCCACACACCTATGAACATATAATTTTTGACAAAGAAGCCAAAAGTGTACAATGGAAAAAAGAAAGCATCTACAACAAATGGTGCTGGCATAACTGGATATCAACACGTAGAAGGCTGCAAATAGATCCACATCTGTCACCATGCACAAAACTTAAGTCCAAGTGGATCAAGGACCTCAACATAAATCCAGCTACTCTGAACCTGCTAGAAGATAAAGTAGGAAGTAGTCTTGAACGCATTGGCATAGGAGATCTCTTCCTAAATATAACACCATAGCACAGGCAATGAGAGAAACAATGAACCAATGGGACCTCTTGAAACTGAGAAGCTTTTGTAGAGCAAAGGACACAACCAACAAGGCAAAGTGACAGCCTACAGAATGGGAAAAGATCTTCACCAACCCCACATCTGACAGAGGACTGATATCCAGAATATATAAGGAACTCAAGAAATTAGACATCAAAAAGACCAACAGTCCAATTGAGAAATGGGCTATAGAACTAACCAGAGAATTCTCAACAGAGGAAACTCAAATGGCTGAAAGACATTTAAGTAATTGTTCAACATCCCTAATTATCAGTTAATGCAAATCAAAACAACTCTGAGATACCACCTTACGCCTGTCAGAATGGCTAATATCAAAAACACCGAGGACATTTTCTGCTGGAGAGGATGTGGAACTCAGGGAACTCTCCTCCACTGCTGGTGGGAATGCAAGTTTGTACAACCACTTTGGAAATCAATATGTCACTTTTTTTTTAGAAAATTGGGAATCAATCTCCCCCAAGATCCAGCTATACCACTCTTGGGCATATACCCAAGAAATGCTCAATTATACCACAAGAGCACTTGCTCAGCTATGTTCATATCAGCATTGTTTGTAATAGCCAAAACCTGGAAACAACCTAGATGCCCTTCAACTGAAGAATGGATAAATAAATTGTGGCACATATACACAATGGAATACTACTCAGCAGAGAAAAACATTGACATCATGTGGTTTGCAGGCAAATGGATGGATCTAGAAAAAATCATCCTGAGTGAGGTCACCCAGACTCAGAAAGACAAATATGGTATGTATTCACTCATAGGAGGATACTAGATGTGGAACAAGGATGACTGGACTGCTACTCACATCACCCGTGAGGCTACCTGTAAAACAGTACCCCAAGAAAGACACGGGGATCACCCAATGATGGAGAAATGGATGAGATCTACATGAACAGCCTGGACATGAGTGGGAGCAATGAACAGCGAGGGTCAAGGGAAAGAGAGCAGGAGATCCCACCTGGATCAAGAACAGAGATGGAGAAGAAGGAATAGGAGACCATGGTAAATGAAGACCACATGAGAAAAAGAAGAAACAAAGTGCTAAAGAGGCCCACAGAAATCCACAAAGATACCCCCACAAAAGACTGCTGGCAATGGCCGAGAGACAGCATGTACTGACCTACTCTGGTGATGGGATGGCCAAACACCCTAATAGTTGGACCAGAAACCCCATCTAAGGATTGAGGAATCTGGATGCAGTCATCCACAGCTAGGCCCCCGGGTGGAGCACTGGGAGTCTAATTAGCAAGAAAGAGGAGGGTTTATATGAGCAAGAATTGTTGAAACCAAGGTTGGATAAAGCACAGGGACAAATAGTCAAACGAATGGAAACACATGAACTATGAACTAAAAGCTGAGGGGCCCCCAACTGGATCAGGCCCTCTGAATAGGTGAGACAGTTGATTGGCTTGATCTGTTTGGGAGGCATCTAGGCAGTGGTACCAGGTCCTGGGCTTGCTGCCTGAGATAGCTGTTTGAAACCTGGGACTTATACAGGGATGCTTGGCTCAGTCTGGGAGGAGGGGACTGGACCTGCCTGGACTGAGTCCATCAGGTCGATCTCAGTCCTAGGGGGTGGCCTTGATCTGGAGGTGGTGGGAATGGGGGTTTGGCTGGGGGGAAGGGGAGGGGGGCATGAAGGGGGAGAACAAGGGAATTTGTGGCTGTTATGTAGAACTGAATAGTATTGTAAAATAAAAGAAAAAATACAAAATAAAAAAATAAATAAACAGTATGGGCCCTAAAGACTAGTGAGGGGAAGGAGATGAGAGAGAGAGAGAGACAGAGAGAGGGGGGGGAAGGAAGGGAGGGAAGGAAGGAAGGAAGGAAGGAGGGAGGGAGAGCCTCTAGAGAACAGTCACTAGTTGGGAGGAAGAACAAAGAACTGAGAAAGGCGGTCTACTCACTGAGAATTAGCTGTAGTGGTTGTATCACAACACCGAGTTGTAATTGGAATCAGAACAGCAAGCCAGCCAGCAGAAAATAAAGAAGAGTACCCAAAAAGAAAGTTAAGGAGGACCCAGAGAGCAAGTCCTAGAAATGGGTCCATGTAGTTCACACATTGGTGCCAGAATGTTGCTTGCTCTGCAGCTGGGGTCCCCCTGTATGATCTGGGGGCAGGGGATGAGCAGAGGTAGAACCAAAGGACACAGTCTCTGGGAGGTTGCAAGCAATCTCATTTATTAAACAAAGGACTCAAGTATTTATGTGTGCACTTTTTGGCAGGATCTGCTTCTAGCTGCCATGGTGTTTCCTGGTTGGTTCTGGGTCATATGTCAACAGTAGTCATCTTGAGTGTCCAGTTTCAGGGTTCTTTGGGTTAGGAAACTACTGTGCATGTCAGAGCTCTTTGTTAGCTTAAGGCATGTACCAGTGCTTTAGGCTTTATCTGCCTCAGACAGAATCTTGTAGTTCTCAATATTTGCACCCAAGGGCAGAGAAATCAATATGTACTGATATACTGACTAACTAATATGCATAGTAAAGACATATGTGAATATGTATACTTAGGTTTATGCTACAGGCCACAAGAATATATCATAAGAACTCAGCTCGTTATGGCAAAGTCACTTCCTGGAGGGATCAAGGATTTCCTCCAGAGGAAGCCAAATTCCAAGGAGCTTTTGGTGTTATTTGCCTTGTTATATATCAGCTGTATTCTGTTAGGAAAATCATGTGTGCCTTCATAGTTTCCCAATTGACTTTTCCCTAAGAAGGTCTAACAGTGTGGACTGATCACTCTCTGGACATACACATTCCAGGTATTTGGAGAACAGCCTCAGGAAAGGCTTTCTCTGGAATCAGATATCTACCTTAGCCACTTTCAAGGACTACAGAAAACACTTACCCAGATGGGTGCCCAACTTCTGAGGATAACAGTGATAACAGCCCAAATGCGAGCCTCTTGAGTTAAGGTAAATTCCACAAGGAGACACCGCCCAGGTGGTCGCCCAACTTCCGGGGACTAACAGTGATAACAGCCCACGTGCAAGTCTCCTGACTGAAATTCCACAAGGGGACTCCACCTGGGTGACGTGGACATTAAGGAATAGCTTTAAACAATTTTGCTCAGACCCTCCCTTTATATACCGGGACTTCCAGGGCACAAGAAGAGAAAAGAAAATGGAAGAACTAGATGGGTGAGAACCTGAGAGGAACAAACTGAGAAGAGGAAGGACCAGACTGAAGGGCTACAAGAGAGTACTAGAGAAACAAGATGGAAGATGAGGAAGAGCCAGATGGAGAAGAACAACATGGGGAAGAACAAGACGTGACAGAAGGAGATGGGAGAGGAGCTGATATGGGAAAGAACTAGATGGATGAGAACCTAGAAGGGGCAGAACTAGATGAAGGAATTAAGATAGAACATGGAGGGGACAACAGATAAACATAAAGAGATACTGGACAAGAAAGGAGCTAAATATGAGAGTCGAGTGTATATGCTTGTAACTGACACAGAATAATAAAGTATATGGACTAAGGGATCTCATGTACATAGATTCATTTCTTTTCATCAAGGATTAATCATCAGCTGGTTGTAGGTTCTTCCCAGACCCTGGGAGGGGACTATCGAGGGGCTGCCCCCCCTTAGTCCCTGATAGGTTTGTGCATGAGTGAATATTTATATTTATATATGTGTATATGTAAATGTGTGTGTTTATGTGTATTCATGTGTAAATGTTTGTATTTCTGTATGTGCATGCATACAACTGTGTTTTTATGTATGTTTATGTATGAATATATATGTGTCTGTTTAACAATCTTATGTCCTGGTTTTCTCCTCCATGTTTTAGTTATAGGATCTCTTTTCATGGACTTTTTAGGAAGAATCCTGGCTCAAAACCTCTGTCTTTTGTTGGGATGAGGCTTAACTACAGCAGGGTGGGTGCTGTTTGGGTTCCTGGATTTGCTTCTTCAGTGATGTGTGGGTTCCCTACTTCAGTCAAATGCTGATTCTCAGCCTCATACAAGGTTACTGAAACAGAACCACTACCTCCACATTTGCCATAGCATCTAATCAGGAAACAGTCTGTCCAAATACCACTGTCACTGTGGTTCATGCATTAGAAATGTTTTCACTAGCTTAAGGAACTGTGGAAAATTATTTTTGCTTTTACAACAACATGATGCATTTAAAGAGGTAAGCCATAGTGCTTATATTTCCTATTGACACTTTTATTCACTGTGACTGGGTTTCATATATCAGAATAATGCTTCTTTCCTTAATACTACAATGTGTGTGTGTGTGTGTGTGTGTGTGTGTGTGTGTGTGTGTGTGTGTGTGTGTATGTGGGGGGGGGAATAATTCTATTGTTCATTCAACATTTGAAGTCAATGCCATTTTCCCTGTTATTTAAAACAATTTTTTAAATATAAATATATTTGGATAATATTCTTCCCATCCACCAAAGCCTTCCAGATCACCCACCCACCTAATATTAAGGTATTTCTCAAAATCAAACCAAACACAAAACAAGAGGAAAACCAACCAAAACAAACACAAAAAAATTGAAATAATACCAAAGAACCCAAAACCAATCTGTAACCAAATAAAGAGATACACACAGAGACTGTGGAGTCCATTATATGTTGGGCAACTATTCCTGAACATGAAGCCTGCCCAAAGTGCTTGAATGTCCAGTGTGAGTCGATTGCAGAAAACTGATTTCCCTTATCCCAACTGGCTTTAAAGGACAGTTCAGTTGTTAAATCCCCCCTCCCAGTGGCTAGTCGTTCATTCATTCATTGTTTTTTAATGTAACAAAATAAAATATAATAATATAAAACAAAAACTAACATATCAAAGTTGGAGAATATAAACTAACAGAAGAAAAAGAATATCCAAAGGAAGATATAAGATTCAGAGGCCCACTCAGTTGCATACTCAGGAAACCCATAAAACCAATAAACTGGGAGCCATAATACATAAAGACCTAGGGGAGCCCTGTGAAGCCCCTATGCATGATGTCCCAGTCTCTGTGAGTTCATATGACCTTTGATAATATTGATTTGGGGGGCCCTGTATTCTTGGTATTCTCAATCTTTCTGGTTGTTACAGTCTTACTGACTCCTATTTCATGGGATTCCCTGAGCTCTGAGGAGGGGGATTGTGTGGAGACATTGATTTAGGTTTTCCAAAGACTCTCATTCTCTTCCTTATATCTGATTGTGGTTTTCTATATTTGTTCCCATCTGCTACAGGAGGAAGTGCCTTTGATGACAGTTGAGAAAGGCACCTATCTACAAGTATAGTGGAATAGCGTTAGGAGTCATTTTATCTCTATATATTTTTCCTTTTTTGTAAAACCAGTATTATTTAGTTTTGCCCTTCATTCCTGGGGTAATTTGTCTAGAGTTCTAGGTCACCTAAGCAGTGCCAAGGTTTGTTTCCATCTCATGGAGTAGGTCCTGTGTCAAATTAGTTATTAGTTGGTTACTCCCACAAGTATTGTGCCACCATTGTCCTAGCATATCTTGCAGGCAGTATACCATTGTAGATATAGGGCAGCATACATTTCTGTACCAAAGATGGTAGAACATAGCAGATGAATGAAGGCCCTGTGCAGGCACCAGCCTTGATCATTGACATAAAATGCTTCATTTTAGCTCTTCCTGATCTAGGGATCAGGGACCAATCAGTTACATTTATTTTTGTATGACACAACAAGCACTTTTCTGTCCTTTAATATGCATTTACTGGATATTCACCCCAACATTCAGAAGAAACTCAAGCTTAAGATGGATGCAAACCTGCCTAATAAGGTGAGTGAATGGTCCCTGGGGAGAGAGGGAAAATAATCAACCTCAACAAGAAACACTGTTTCCATAGTTGCATATAGAATTATAGTAAATTCATTAAGAAATGATTCTTTTAGTGACAGTCACTGAAAATATAAGCATGGAAAAATTGTTTATAGAGAAAAACTAGTCTCTGTA
This sequence comes from Peromyscus maniculatus bairdii, assembly GCF_049852395.1. Lineage (NCBI taxonomy): Eukaryota > Metazoa > Chordata > Mammalia > Rodentia > Cricetidae > Peromyscus > Peromyscus maniculatus. The sequence goes on along the minus strand of NC_134874.1, from coordinate 40,884,456 downwards.
ATTCTGTACTGACCCTGTAATATCCACTATCTCTAACTACGGTTACACAGTCCAAAGCATGTATAAAATCTCTGCAGATTTTTAAGTATAAGCAAGTGTCATTCAAGCATCTTCTTTAAGCTTAAATGGGTGTTTTGCCTGCATGTATATGTGTGTACTATGTGCATACCTGAAACATGAGGAACTCAGAACAGGGCCTCAGATTCCCTGAAACTAGAATTCAAAGAAATGTGTTTATCATGTGGTTACTGGGAATTGATCCAGTGTTATCTGCAAGAGCAAACAGCGCTCTTAACCACTGTGTCATGCCTCTAAATCCTCAAACAAGTGACTGATAGCATTCCTGGAAATGCTTTGGTATGACTGCTATCAGTGGAACATTGCCTTGTCTTGCCAGGAGAGGCTGATTCAGCTATTGTCCCCAGAACTCCTCTTTCTAATCATAAAATTAGTCTTTAAAAAAGGCAAGCCAATGAAGTTTCCAACCTTAACTGTTCATATCTATATTGTGGTCTATATAGTGCCCATGAAGTCACAACCATATATTATATAGGCTCCCTTCATATTTGTGACCAAACTTTGGTTTGGGGCTTATGTGGCTGTCACATATTATCAGTGAGATATATACTTCAGACCTAATACTCACCCCTGCATTCTTATTTCATTCTGTTACTATGACCAATACAATGTTTAAAAGCAACTGCAGAGAGTAAGGATTTATTTCATTTTACATTCTCTGATGACTGTCTATCTCACTCAGGAAAGTTAAAGTAGTATCTCAAGAGAGGAACTTGTAGACGGGCTGCTTGCAAGCCAATGAAGTTTCCAACCTTAACTGTTCATATCTACATTGTGGTCTCTACAGTGGCCATGAAGTCACAACTGTATATAAGCTCCCTTCATATCTGTGACCAAAATTTGGTTTTGTGGGGTTTGAGGTACTGGGATTATGTGACTGTCATGTATTGTCAGTGAGATATACACTTCAGAACTCATACTTATCCCACATTCTTGTTTCATTCTGTTACTGTGACCAATACAATGTTTAAAAGCAACTATGGAGAGTAAAGGATTTACTTCATCTGACATTATCTGATGACTGTCTATCTCACTAGGATCTTAAGAGAGGAACTTGTAGACGGGCTGCTTGCCACTCGACAGCACTGCTTCTGACCACAGCACTGACTCAGAGTCACAGAACAACAAGAGGGACAATTGAGGATGCTGGTTTCTAAACGGATCACTCCCTGACCAGTGCTATAAAGCTGGTCTCATGCAGCTTAGAGATAACCTGCCCCGAAATAGATCTACTTACTGTGGGCTGGACTCTGCTAATCAAATAACAACCTGGATGAGCCATTCCCAAATGTTCACAAACCAATATGATCTAGTAATCCCTCATCATTCAGTTGACATCTGCTTGTCTGATGACACTAGGCTGTATGAAATAGATAAAGTTAAGGATGACAGGACGTAAGACAACAACAGGAAGACTCTTACTACAGCCGAGCATGGACCTGAGTGGACCTCTCACTAGAATGGAATAGTTTTGCTCAGGTAGTATCCATTATTACCTTATTGTACCATCTTGAGTTTTAAAGGAGATAGTTCCTATTTGTTATTCACTATCAATTTCATATACTATTTGTGTTGAATACAGCACTGATATTCAGACAGCCTACCTATAGTAATATAATTGAGTCAAAAGTTTTACCTAACATGAATTGTAGATTGAAAGGCTTCATCTGGAATATAAAAAGAGATAAAATGCAATATTCTGCACTATATTTCTTTTCTCTGAGCTTATCATCTCTCTATAAAGTTTTAACCTTTTTGACAACTGATTTATGTTCAGTGTGATTGGCATAAAGTCCATTTTTATAATGTGAAAAGGAAAACAAATGAAAACTGAGTATTGGGGTCTTGATATGGGCTTGTCCAGATAGTCTCCCATGTTGTCTTCACCATATGTTTCAGCACTATTTTAGCAAGTCAAAACACAGGACTGTTTTGAACATGACTTATGATGATAAATCCACTCACTAATCTGGGTGGAATGTGGATTTCCTAATGAGTTAATATATTTATATATGGACATGAAAATTAATTTCAAATCTTAACTCATCAAAATCTCTTTTTCTCTTCCCAGACACCTGCCACTTATGAAGCCCTGGTAGAGATGGTGTTGAATGAAACTGAGGTTATATCCATTTGCTAACAGGGTTAACAGCATCAGTAAGAAATATGCTGAAATAAATGGTGTGATCATTCCCAACGGGATAATGGTGAACATATCTATGTTCACTCTTAACTGAGATCCAAAATACTGGCTAGAGCCTGAAGAGTTCTGTCCTGAAAGGTATGAGGACACTGAAACATACAACCTATTGAGAAACAGGTGTCTCTAAGCATGATAAGATGTCTCTTACTGGTAACCACGTAGGTATGAATTTATGTTATGTTGCATAAATGTTTGACTATAAAATTGTATTACAAAGCAGTAATTATTGTACAAACCAGGTATTTTAACCCAGAAAAAATATGACTTTACTACAATTTTTTGATTTTACTTTAAAGTCTTAAAACCTTAGCACCCATCTAATTGATATCATAATATCAGTGGGCACATTTCTGTATGTACATAGGTATTTAAATTTTTAATATCAGTGTTCTCCTGTTTTTGGAAATGTTGATTGATTTTAGTAACATATAAACACTATTTTATGATAAAATGTATGGCTGTGTGTGTGTGCGTGATTGCACATGTGTGTCAGAGAGAGAAAAACACAATGACCATGCTTAGGAAATCAATATCATATTTAAGTTGTTAGGTATATATTCCTTTGAGGTTGTCATATTGTCACAAGAACACTCTGAACACATCAAAACTTTAAGAGGCATTTCCATACTCATTGGCACATGTGGAAGGCATAGAAGGACTCCTCTTTGATGGTTCAAACACTCTCACTGAGTATAAATGAGAATAAAAGTTCTCAGTCCTGCCTGTGATATGAGGCCAACACCCTCACCCTCATCTATTGGGTGAGTACTGGCTTTGCCTATCTACTCTCTAGAAAATTGAGATTTTCATCCTTCCTAAATCTGGATCAGGGTTTTGTGTGAATGGAGAGACATAAGCTGTCTGTAGGCACTGTATGCTGCATGAAAGAGTTGATAGTTTGCAATTATTGTACTAGAAATAAAAATACAAAATGATATTTGTCTTTATTTTTATATCTTTGAAATTATAATTTAATTTGATTTTTCCCTTTCATTTCTTCTGACCTAACCTTCCCAATTACTTCTCTAGTCTTCTTCACATTCATAACCTCATTTTTTACCAATCATTATTGCTTGCATATATATATATATATATATATATATATATATATATATATATATATATATATATATATATACTATTATTTCTAAATATAACCTGTTTGGTCAACATAATGATACTTACATTTAAATGTTAATATAATATAATGGCAGTTGAATCAGGAGGGAAACAATGAAATATTTGGTGTGTAAAGCAAATGAAAAAATTTTTTTAATTATAAAAAAGAATTTAGACATCCAGCAGCTTCTTTTGATAAGGTTCTTGATGCCAAAGACTTTGTGTTCTTAGCCATATGTCTCTGCTGTTGATGGACAGTATACATACAGTGCTTATTAGAGGAGTTGAATAGAATTGACCAATTTCTGTTTTCTGGCTAGGTGAGTTCTGTATCCCCTCTATATATCCACCACTTCAACCTCCTATTGTCCATGACTATAAACTCTGAAAATGTGCATTATGCTTAGAAAGTGTAGGCTCAGTGGGTATCACTCACTAAAGCAGGATGGAAGAAATGCAATAACCAAAAAAAAAAAGGTTGAGGATATGATAAAACACAGTGTATATTAGAAGTCTACAGAAGAGTTTTAATGTTTCTTTCATGTGTCTTCTTTGCAAATATCATTTGGATAGATACTACAAAGGAAAACTTCCAACCTGATCACCACAACAATCTTCTGACACAACATCTGTTCTACAGAATAACACTTAATAAATATTTTAGAATCTTTCCTGATCCATAGTATGTCTCAAAGAACAGATAGTTATGATTTCTCAGTCACATTCCCAGACTCATAATTTTTATATAATAATATTTTATATAACGAGAAATAAAATTTTAGTTAAACATAGTTCTCTAGCTTTAGTATGTTTTGACCTAATGGAGAAGAGATTGAGAAGAGAGTCAGTGAGGGAAACAAAGACAAATTTCACTTGATTACTCTTTGGAAAAGATATAGAAAGTAAAAGATTTCGTGGAAAAGCTAAATATGGAAAAAAAGGAGGCTGAGAAGGAAGAGGATGCTGAAGAAGAGAAAGAAGATGAGGAAGGCCAGATTGAAATGAGGAGAAAGATAGAAAGAAAGGAGAAGAAAGATGAGAATGGATTAGAAATGTTTCATTAGTAACACACATCTCCTCCTTCCCTAAGGAACACTTAACTTAAATATAAAGACTAATTCAATCTTCCTCTTTCATGCTAATTTCTCTGATGTTTTCACCCTGAGAACCCACAATATCACCACACATTATCTTATTAACAGTGGGAGTTCCTTTGATGTAAAGGTGTAGAAAGAAACTTTAACTTTCAAATCTTCTAATGAATTAACCATGTTACAATAGGTATAGTAAACTCTAAAGTACCCTTGTATGATTTTGGCTGGTAGTTTAAGTGAAAACTGCAAATATGTCTCTCTTGTGTACTTCATGTTTTATTATTTATGTTCTTAATCAATTGTGACACCAGGTTCTGCAAGGAGAATAAAGGTAGAATCAATCCATACATATTCCTGCCTATTGTAAATGGTCCCATGTATTGATATTTTATTTGTGTTGAAATATGGTGATATTTTATTTGTTCTTTAATAAAGTTTGCCTGGTATTCATAGGAAACAACAAGCCATTTTAAGTAAACAAAGAGGTCAGGCAGTGGTAGCACATGCCCTTAATCCTATCACTTAGCAGGCAGGATCTCTATGTGTTCAAGGCCACACTAGGGAACAGAGCCAAGCGTGGTGACACACGCCTTTAATCCTGGTACCAGCCATAGTGACTGGAAGTCTGTGCAGACAGACAGAAAGTGACAGAGCTGTGTAGGAAGGGCAAGTGAGGAAACAGGGTTAAGAGAGCCAATCAGAGGGCAGAAAAGCAAGGCATATAAAGCTTGGCTATACAGGAAGTCATACACATTTGGAAGCTGCAGAGTTGGTGAGGTAAGGTTAGCTGGTGGCTTTCCCTATTTCCCTGATCTCTAAGGCTTTCACCCCTATATTTGGCTGCATGTATTTTTTTATTTAATAAGACCATTTAGAAATTTGGCTACAGTCCCATACAATATATTGTCATGAGGTTTAACTTTGATTAACATAGCTTGCTGTAGGCAAAACCCTACAGAACTTCTTACTGCAACTGTGTGAATAAACATAGTTGAGGCAGAAAAATATTCTTTTTTTCCATGTATTTTTATTATTCATCACATTTTCATGAACTGGGGAGTGAATATATTTAAAAAGAAAGCCATGTGTTAACTCTAGGACCCTTCAGACATGAAGTAGTTTATGTCTAAGAATATATGCTATGGTCAGATAGAATCAGTGTCAGTTGTCTTATGTGTTAATGTATGATATCCTGGAAGTTGAGCAAAGTTTTTTTTTCTTTTCAATTAGTATATGTATATTCTACAAAAGCCTCGGTTTTTGTAGCATATTCATATATCTATACACTATACACAGATCATATTTTAAATAGTTTTTTATGTTAACTATGTATGTGGACATGCCTTATCTCCAGGAGGTATAATGAGCACCTTATGATGCTGGTGTCATCTCAGATAATGCAAAATCCTTCAGCAGCCATGTGGCTTTAAAAGCTCCACAGTGGTTTCCAAATATAAGTGCAGCCCAAATCACTGATTTAAGTCATTATTTATGGATATTAAGGTCTCTTTTATTGTGCCATTTTACTCAATTTTCCTCACATTTTAGTAACTCTGGTGTAGATTACAAGGTACCCATTTACATTTTTATAATAAGTCCATGTATTTTCTTCCCTTCCTCATTTATCATTATTTCTCATCCTGCAAGTTCATTCTTCTTTTTTTTATCCTGGCATGATTGTACACCAGAAGGCCTGGGATTGAACCTGGGTCCTCTGGAACATTAGGCAGGGCTATTAAACTACTGAGCCACCTCTCTCCTCTCATCCTGCAAGTTCAAGTCAATCAAATCTCTTCCAAGCCAAGAAGCTTTCCTAGCTTTTCTCTGTGCAGTTTACTCCTGTGTTCTACTGATGGTATCTTCAGACCGCCATCACCCTCAGTAACCTATTAACTACCACATATACTTCTTGCTGTTTTTCTCTGTATATATAAAAGCATCCCCTAATTCCTTTATCACCTAATTTTATTCTTTCTAATAGCTAAAATGGTGCCCCAAAGGAACTTTGTATATTTAAAACCCTCAATAAAAATATAAAGGGTAATCTGTAGTTGTTCTGTAGATCTAGGGATTACATTTTTAAACTATTCTAAATATTAAAAAATTAACTTTTAAACATTTTTATTAAATCTTTTATAATCCATTTTTGTCACTTTCACCACCTTACTTCCCCTCTTTACCTCACCCCTTTACCACAATTCATCCCAGATCTAAGTACACATCCTTATCGACTCAATTTTATATTCTTTTTCTGTTTCTCTCAATGTCTCTCATTTTTAAATAAGTCAAATTTAGTTTCTTTTACACAACTACTCTTAGGTGTGGAGCCTGGCCTGGAGTCTGGTTAACTTAGGAAAGGTCATACCTTTCCTAAGATTTTCCTAAGGTTTACAACACACCTCCACAGTTGGGCATATTTGCACATGCCCAGCAGACCTGGACACTTCCACCTAGCCAGTTCCAGGTCAAAATAGCCATTTCTGGGTCAAGGCATCTCATGTGACCAGGACTTTGCATGGTTAAGTAAAAGCGCACAACTCAGCCATGTGATCTATGCACATGGTGGAGTAGTTACATCAACCTGTTTACGCCCAGCCTTCATAAGCCTGCACCATATTCCCAGCTTTCTCTCGCTCCTCTTTTTCTTCTTCTTCTCTACACATGTGTCTCTTCCACAGGCCTGGGCACTCGTCCATCCCTTTCATCTTAATAAAACTCTTGTTAGCAGATTCTGTCGTGTTTTCTGACATTTCCTTGCAGGGTAAGAGCGCCGCAAAATAACTAACATATGGTGCTGAAACCGAGTGGGCACTTCCGGGTGCCCTGCACCTGTAAACCCGTAAACTGGGGACTCTGCTAAGCTGACCTATCTCTGTACTAAGAAATGGCCCAAATATGTTTTAGAAAACAACAAAAATGGCCGCTGAGTGGCTCCTTAAATCCCGATATTTCACAGGAGTTCTCTAATTTCTGTCAGTGTTCATGTAAATGAAAGAGTTGCTTTCTTCTTTCTCAGTGCTAAAGAATCTCTTCAAGATTCCTTCTCTCCTGCTCATATGCTCCTAGATATGCCTAAACCGGAGGATTCTCTGACTCGGGAATCTCTGACTCTAGAACCTCCACCTATTCAACCTCCGGCTGCCACTCCTACTCCTAGGGTGATTGTTCCTTCAGCTCCTCTTCCGGATTCTTCTACTTATAAAGCTGATCTTCCTTCAGCAGCAGCTGCTCCTCCCTCAGCAGTGGTCTTTTCCAAAGGCCCTGCCCTGGCTCCGACCTTTACTCCTTCTACCACCCATTCTCGAACTGCTAAATTGCCTGATTCCAGCCATCCAAACCCTTCCACTATCCTCCCTTTACTAGAGGTGGCTGGTGTGGATGGAATGATTAAACTTCATGTTCCATTCTCTCTAGCAGAACTCTCTCAGATAGAATGTAAACTGGGTTCTTATACTTCTAATTCTGCTTCCTTTATTAAACAGTTTCAATATATAACTCAATCTTATAGTCTCACCTTTCATGATATATAAATGATACTTTCTAATAATTTACTTCCTGAAGAGCATGGGCGGGTATAGGAACAGGCTAGGACCCATACAGATGAAATTCATCAGACTAACCTTTCACACCCCCCAGGAGCTGAGGCGGTTCCCAACCAAAAACCACACTGGAACTATAACACCCAGGGTGGCTTCTAGCCAGAGATAGGTTTATTACTTGTCTCCTGACAGGTCTCTGGAAGGCTGCCCTAAAACCAGTAAACTATGAAAAACTAAAAATGATAATTCAGGATAAGGATGAAAATCCCTCTCACTTCTTAGAGCGGCTCACCAAGGCTCTACTTCAGTTCACTAGCTTAGACCCAGAGAGCCCTGAGGGCAGGCAGCTTCTAATGACCCACTTTGTCTCACAGAGCTTTCCTGACATTAGGGATAAACTTAAACATTTGGAGAATGGCCCTCTGACTCCACAGGTAAATGTGCTGGCTATAGCCTTTAAGGTGTATCATGGGAGAGATGAAAAAGCCCAGAAAAGGAACTGCCAGATGCCAGCAAGCACCATCCAACGGGCTCCCTGAAAGCCATCTGGTCCCTGTTTCAAGTGCAGGAAAGAAGGCCATTGGGTCCGGCTTGAACCACCACTCCACAAAGGGCACTGACAAGGCCTTGTCCAAAGTGTTGCCAAAAAGGTCACTGGTCAGCTGACTATTCTAATGTCCCAAGTGACATAGGAATGCCAGACGAAGACCACCCTCTGGCTGACTTTCTAGGCTTGGCCTACAGCAACTGCTGCCCGGTTTCTGCCCCGGCCACTCCCATCACACACACAGGGAACCAAGGGTAATAATAAAAGTAAATGGGCGCCCCATCTCGTTCCTTTTGAACACTGGAGCTCCTACTCTGTCCTGAGAGAGTTTTGGGGGCCCACCTCTCCTGCTCATCTCTCTATTGTCAGGGTTGGGGGGACAGCCTTACCTACCTCATCAGACACTACCACTTAATTGTATTTTCAGAGGCATTACCCACACACGCCACTAACCAACAGGCTGAGCTGATAGCTCTCACCCGTGCCTTCCAATTGGCACAGGGACAATCTCTAAATGTTTACACAGACTCTAAATATGCTTTTTATATCCTCCTGTCCCATGCTGCTATTTGAAGGGAGCATGGCCTTCTCACAGCAAAAGGAGGATCCATATCTAACTCAGGCCAAATAATGGCCATGCTGGAGGCTTCCCACCTCCCCAAGGCTATAGGAATTGTCCACTGTGGGTCTCATCAAACCGATAGCTCAATCATCTCTAGGGGAAACAACCGGGCTGACCAGGCAGCCAGAATAGCGGCCCTCCAGGGCCAAGTCTCACCTCATCCACCACAGGGAATCCATATAGTACAGCCTACACCCTCATAGGGAACTCCAGACACCAAACAAATTCTTTCCTATCTACACCAGCTCTTTCATCCTAATAATCTTGCTCTGTCTCAATTCGTAAAAGCTGACCTGCAGCCCACCTCTGAGGACTTATAGTTCTTAAGAACTATTACTACCTCTTATGAGATCTGCCAAAAAACAGATCCCAATACCAAGTACAGGACTCAGCCTTTTCCCACCCACCAGGCTAGAGGTTCCCTTCCAGGAACTGACTGGCAGCTCAATTTTACCCATATGCCCACCATCAGGAAGGTTAAATATCTCCTCATGATGGTAGACTCATTTTCAAATTGGTTTGAGGCATATCCGGTTTCTAATAAGTGGGCTCAGACAGTTGCAGACCTCCTTCTCTGAGAAATTATTCCTCGGTTTGAGGTTCCTGCTTCTCTTCAGTCTGACAATGGCCCAGAAGTCTCAGATTTCTCAGACACTAGCTAAGGCTCTTAACATTCCTTGGCATTTTCATATCCCATGCTGTCCTCAATCCTCAGGAAAGGTGGAGTGTACCAACTGGTCTTTAAAAAGTATTCTTACTAAGATATCACAGGAATTTTATCTCAACTGGGGAAGATTATTGCCTCTAGCTCTTCTCAGGCTCAGGGCTCTTCCTAAAAAGACTCTTTCAATTTCTCCATTTGAACTAATGTATGTAAAGCCAGTTCTAACACCAGGTCTTTTATCCAACCCTCCAACTGTTCCAGATAACCTGTTAACTCCCCTTTTATGTCTGTTCTATGGAGCTACTCAGACTGTTTATTCCCTCAGCTATGTGACAATAATTGTCCACCTGCAATACACATTGGGGATCAGGTTCTTCTCTTCCCTCCAGGCCAGCACCCTTCACCCATTTCCCCTAAGTGGCAGGGACCCTTCACGGTAATTCTTGTGACTCCTACTGCTGCTAAACTTGAGGGCTTTCCTCAATGAGTCCACCTGTTTCATCTAAAACCTTTTATCTCACCTCCAACCCAGAAAAATCTCTCTTCATATACAGTGAAACAAACAGGGCCTCTCACTCTCAAGCTCTAGAGGATATCAGGATCCACTGCCTTGTCACCAGTTCCAGATGAATAAGGTATCACCCCTTTCTTTCCCAACCAGGGCCATACCGAGCCAGAGGCAAAAAGGACCATCAAAAATATCCAGGCGGTAAGGAAAAAAATATAATACAACAATCTATCATTGTACAATACTCAGCAACTGATCACCTACGTTTCTTAAATGCTAACCTAATAAGGGAAACAGGTGCCTTAAAAAAAAACTACCTCTAATAAGGCTTGTCTCAGATAAAAAAGTAAGCAGAGTACTAATCCCAGATCTACCTCAGATAAATGTCACATGTCTCCATCTGGGCAGGCCAGATCTACCTCAGATAAATGCCAACTCCAAAAATAAACTAATAATAATTCTTTTTCTCTAAGCTTTTTCTATGTCAAAACTATCTTGTCAAACACAAGGTTCCCAGCCACAACACAGATGGACAGCTTCAGAACAAGGGGATGGCAGAAGGTCATTCCAGGACCTCCACACCATCATGCCAGGACTTCACAAGCTACCCTCCCCATTTCCCCCAAGAGCCAACCAATGCCTGCTATTCAGCTGGAAGCAGTCTTTGAGAGAAATGTCACCCCATACCCACTCAAACACAATTATTTTCTTTTTTTAAAAGGAAGAGTCAGGGATGATGGGTTCACAACACGCCCCCACAGTTGGGTGTGTTTGCACATGCCCGGCAGACCTGGACACTTCTGCCTAGCCAGTTCTAGGTCAAAATAGCCATTTCTGGGTCAAGGCGTCTCATGTGACCAGGATCCTTGACTTTGCATGGTTAAGTAAGAGCAAGCAACTCACCCATGTGATCTATGCACATGGTGGAGTAGTTGCATCAACCTGTGCACACCCAGCCATCATAAGCCGGGACCATATTCCTGGATTTCTCTCTCCTCTTCTTCTTCTCTACACATGTGTCTCTTCCATAGGCTTGGGCACTCATCTGTCCCTTTCATCTTAATAAAACTCTTGTTAGCAGATTCTGTTGTGTTTTGTGACATTTTCTCGCAGGGTAAGAGTGCCACAAAATAACTAACAATACCATTAAAGAAAATAGACTGCCTTTCTAAGAGCTATCTGCTCAGCAAATCGTGGAGACAAAGTTTTTTTTTTTTTTTTTTTTTTGGTTTTTCGAGACAGGGTTTCTCTGTGTAGCTTTGCGCCTTTCCTGGAGCTCACTTGGTAGCCCAGGCTGGCCTCGAACTCACAGACATCCGCCTGGCTCTGCCTCCCGAGTGCTGGGATTAAAGGCGTGCGCCACCACCGCCCGGCGAGACAAAGTTTTTATCCACACACACTTTATTCTTCCTTGAGTTTGTGGATGTCTATGAGCATCTGCCTTGTTGTGTGTGTGGAGAACATTGTTTCCTTAAAATCAGCAACCATGTCTTACTTTACAAATTCTTTAGCCTCTTCTATGTGTACTTTTTATGTAAGGTGGCACATTTAAAAATGTATTTGACATGTCACTATAGTGAAACAGTGTCTTCTGTATATGATAGGATGGCTACACTGCTGAACTTGTAGAAAATATGGTTTCCTGTATAAGATCTAATCAAGTTCAAAACAGCAAACATTCTAGAATAGATGGAAAAGGAATCCACAAGTCCTGACCCCTAATAGAACTATGAGCAGTTGATGACTGTCTAGTTAAGGAGAATCAGTTGTCTTTAATGGTAACCATTGACTGGTAAACTAACTGCACTCCAGTGAATGGACCCACATGCAAGATTTTATGGGCATCAGATATTAGACTCTATGAGTTATTAACAATAGAGAGTATTGGAACTTCTGCCACTCAAGATCAGGCCACACCAGCCAGAAATAGAGTAGGTTACAACAGGTAGAACTGGTGAGTGACTCACCTGCCAGAGGAACTGTACCCCTCCTTAGATTATGCATACTAGGTCCTTTGCTTATGCCCAGGCTACCATCCACCTTGTTCCTGGCCATGCTTCTGGGTCCTGCCCCAAAATCCCAATGGACTTCCAACACTCAGAGGCAAGATATGCCATTCAGAACCAATGAGTGACCTGTGGAACAAAAATAAGACCAAAATGCTTTCACCCTAAAACTAAGGCCTAAGATTTTTCCTTTTAGGTACAGGCCATAATTTACTGAAACAGGCCATGGGTTACTGGAATAGGCCATGAGTTACTGAAACCAGTCAGTCTAGATTCTAGAAACCAGGAAGTGTAAAGTACAGAGTCACAAGGTAGTCATGAGGTAATGACTGCAAGGACTATGGAATGTCCTCTCCCTGGTTCCCTAGGTAACTGTTTGACCAAAGAATGTTCCAACCCTGGTTTCCAGGGTAACTTACCATAGAAATATCCCCACCTGAGGGCATCCAATAACAAATAGTGGCCCACAATCACCCCCTTAGAAATAAGATTAAGCCATGAATTCTAGAAAGTCCCTAGAAGCGAGCCAATTAGAAATGTATCCTTTAGCTAAAAGAATCCTATACGATAGAGCAACCCTTGGAGGCATCACCATCCCGGACCTCAAACTCTACTATAGAGCTATAGTAATAAAAACAGCTTGATACTGGTATAAAAACCGACATACGGACCAATGGAATCGAATTGAAGACCCTGACATTAATCCATGCACATATGAACACCTGGTTTTTGACAAAGAAGCCAAAACTATACAATGGAACAAAGAAAGTATCTTCAACAAATGGTGCTGGCATAACTGGATGTCAATATGTAACAGATTACAAATAGATCCATATCTGTCACCATGCACAAAACTCAAGTCCAAGTGGATCAAAGACCTAAACATAAATCCAGTTACACTAAACTTAATAGAAAAGAAGATAGGAAGCACTCTTGAACGCATTGGCACTGGAGACCATTTCCTAAATAAAACACCAACAGCACAGACCCTGAGCACAACCATTAATAAATGGGACCTCTCAAAACTGAGAAGCTTTTGCAGGGCAAAAGGCACAGTCAATAAGACAAAAAGACAGCCAACAGATTGGGAAAAGATCTTCACCAACCCCACATCTGACAGAGGATTGATCTCCACAATATATAAAGAACTCAAGAAACGAGACATCAAAGCACTGAACAGTCCAATTAAAAAATGGGCTAAAGAGCTAAAGAGAGAATTCACAAAACAAGAACTACAAATGGCTGAAAGACATTTAAAGAAATGCTCAACATCCTTAATCATCAGAGTATAGATGTAACCAACCGTCTTATTAAATAAGAAACACAGAAACAATGTAAAAGAGAAAGCCGAGAGGTCAGAGCTCAGAGCTAAAATCTCACCCTTCCTCCTGCTGTCCCAGCTTCGCGAAAAGAGACCTACTTCCTGTCGGTTCATTTTTTTATAGTATGTTGTTCTGCCTTCTCATTGGTTGTAAACCCAAACACATGACTGCCTCGTCACTGTCTGAATGTACAGCCCCCTAGGTCTTAAAGGCATATGTCTCCAATGCTGACTGTATCCCTGAACACACAGAGATCTTATGGGATTAAAGGCGTGTGCCACCACCGCCACACTCTTGCTATGGCTCTAATAGCTCTGACCCTGAACACACAGATATCTATGGGATTAAAGGCGTGTGCCACCACCGCCACACTCTTGCTATAGCTCTAATAGCTCTGACCCCCAGACAACTTTATTTATTAACATACAATCAAAATAATATTTCAGTACAATTAGATTACCACCACATTTCCCCTTTTCTATTTTAATAAAAAGAAAAAAAGCAAAAGGTTATAACTAACAAAAGAAAAACTATATACAAAAGTACAATAACTATATACAATATATACAAGTAATAAATACCTAAACAGGTATTTGACAAATCAGAGAAAATAATTCCATTATCTATCCTATTTTGGTAATTCCAAGATGTATCTAATGTACTTTCTATCCTAATTAATTTTCAACTATAACTAACTAATCTTCAACCATAACTAACTAATCGTCAACTCCCTCAGAGACCCAAGAAGGGAATAATTAGCTAACAAAAATAAAAAAAAAAAGTGCATCCAAGCAACTTCCAAAAAATTTTGTGAGTTGACAGAAACAGCCAGCTGCCTGGGCAGTCACCTGAGGTTTCTCCGCAGTGTTGGGGCATCATCTTCAGCCTATAGGCTTAGTGTATCTGACAGACTCATTTGTGAAGTAGGATGTACACAAGGTCAACAGTTCAACCTCACATTGGGTGAGAGCAGTCCACGTACCAGAAACACCTGAATTTCACTAGTGTCCTGTCATGATTCAGGATTTTAAATTCTGGAAATTGTTGACAGTTTTTTAATTCAGCTGTCCATTCTTATTGGCTGTGTATATATGGCTTCATCTTAGCATCCCCTTCTTCTCCACATCCCTCTATTAAATGCCAGTCTACTTTTGAGAGGCATGAGCTTTCAGCTGCTGTTCCATTGTACAACAGAATCCATCGGCCCTCTGCCTGTTAAGCTGCCTTCGAAGAAAAGGGCACTGTACCTTTTCCGGATGCGAAGGCCACTTCAGGGATGGGGCCATATTGTCCTGGCCTCAGAAGATGCCTTTTGATAAAGCCATAACCACACTTGTTTTGGCAAGAATCAGTAGTCCCTTGTTTCGTGATCTGTCTGTCCATTTTGTCCTGTTGATTCGAGGATACTTTGTTGTCCAGTGGCTAACTTTTGCCAGAATGAAAGTTGACTCCATATGCAGTTTCTTCAATGCCCATATTTTCTCTAAAGTAGATTGGTACTGCCAGGAGCCAACATGTCTCAAAAAAGAAAAATTTTCTAAGTTATTAAAACATTTTAAATGCCATATTCTGTAGATCTCTGAAGGGTTTGAAGATGACCTGTCTAAAACATCTCTGCTCAATTTTTAAAACATATATAATATGACTACAAGTTCTATGATAATGTCTAACTACTAGCTTTCATTTCTTTATATCCTAATAGTTGATAATAATAACATTCAAGGATCAGAAATTTGCATTACATTGTTAAATGGATGTAATAAATACAATTAGAAATATACATATAGCATTTTCTAACAATATCAATTTCAAATTTGTATACAATATAAAACAATCCAATCCAATGTAAAGTATTTAAAAACTAGTAATTGTCTTTTTCTTTTCTTTCTTTTTTTTCTTTTTTTTTTAACAAGAACCTTAAATCTAATCTCCTTTGCTTAGCCTTTTTCCTAACCCTTGACAATAACTTGTAACCAACCCCCTTGTACTGAAAATTATCCCAGACCCAAAACCCATTAAAAAGACCAAAAAACCACCTGCCCCACACCACCTCTTTGGGAATGTGGGCGTCGTATTCTTAAAATTGCTTCCTGCTGGGTATGGGTGAAGTTTTCTTTATCCTGAAAGAAATATTTTAGGTTAATTGTCAAATTCTAGGAGAGGTAACTATATCCTTCATTATCCAGTCTGTATATAATGCCAAAGTTCAGGGTTTATCTCAAGTCCTTATTCAAGTAGTCTTTGAGACTGGATCATCTCAGCTAGTCATCTCAGAATTGCTCTGAGCACCTTATAGTTCAAAGCTGATCTATGGATGATGTTTGTCAGCTTAATGATATTATTATTGTCCACGTGGAATTGTTGTTGTTGTGGGGCCCCATCTTCTTTCTGGAGACTTCAGTTGATGTTAGGCCTGGCCATGATTTCCTGCAGAAAACTGATAAGAGACTCGAACACAAAAACATATATATGCAGCTAGCCTTTTTTCTAGAATTAGTTAGTACTCTATGTGACCATTCATATCTTAACAAAGTTTAAAATGTATATATATATATATAAATCTTGTAAATTTTGATATAAAATTTATACTTTAAGAAAAGTTTAAAGAATCAGAATAGAATCAAAAGAGTTGAGATTAGTAATAGAATAGTCCCTTAATTAATTTTGCTTTTGTCCTGTACCATAGCAGAAGATGGCTCTTATTCTGGCATGATACAGGGAGTTTGCATTTTCCTTTTAACAACATGATTGATTTTAAAGAAGGAGAGAGCCATTCTCCAACTCCAAAGTCAGCTTTAAATTTTAATTGAACTGGGACTATTAGAAGACCAATAGTGTTAAATCTTTAGAGAAAAGCAGAAACAAACATTTAGGAAGACATAAAATTTTTTTTAGATAATATATACCCATATACCGTTTCACTCTGTTTCTTGGGATAGATGATTTGTCCCTTTTCTTCAGTTGTCTCATTTGACCAGTGTTCTTCAGATTCCTTAACCTTCATTCTCCTAAAAGACAAAAACAAAAACCTTTCCCCAAGACTAATTTTGGGGATGTTTCCTTTTGACAAGTTATTATCTGATTAAATGAAAAGGCATGTGTTATTGATACAAGTTAGTTTAAATTGGATGTTCATGCTGGTTGATGAACTATCACCTCCTCAATTAAGAGGTCTCCTTGTTCAAATCGAACCTTTATCAATTTTGATGGTACCCACAGCTTATCTTCTCCTGTAGAAACAAAAGCAAAACCTCGTCCCCAATGTAATACATACCCTGGTTTCCATTCTGAGGTTAGCACATCCTTAAAGTATATAGGCTGATTTAATTCTGTAGTTTTTTCTATTATCCAATGTCTCTCTGCAGCTGTCGTTCCTTTCTCATTGGCATTCAGAAAATTCAAAGTTAGAAGAGCATTATGCAGTCTATTTCTGGGGGTTTTTGTTACCCATTTCTGTTTATTTAGCATATCCTTTAGAGTTCTGTTTGATCTTTCTATAACTGCTTGACCTGTAGGATTATGTGGTATGCCTGTAATATGCTTTATATTGTAATAAGCAAAAAACTGTTTCATTTTAACAGAGACATATGATGGAGCATTGTCAGTTTTGATTTGTGCAGGTATACCCATGATGGCCATAACTTCTAGCAAATGAGTGATTACAGAATCAGCTTTTTCAGAACTCAAAGCAGTTGTCCATTGAAATCCTGAATAAGTATCGATAGTGTGGTGTACATATTTCAATTTTCCAAATTCTGCAAAGTGAAACACGTCCATCTGCCAGATTTCATTTCTCTGAGTACCCTTTGGTTTACATCCTGCTGGTAATGGCATTTGATTGTAGAAGGAACAAGTAGGACATTTCTTTACTATTTCTTTGGCTTGTTGCTAGGTTATGGAAAAATCCTTTTTGAAACCTTTACTATTGACGTGATGTTTTTTATGAAATTCTGAGGCCTCCAGCACATTTCCTATCAATAATTTATCAATCTCATCATTGCCTTGTGCTAGAGGGCCTGGCAGACCAGTATGGGATCGAATGTGAGTTATATATAAAGAATGATTCCTTTTCCTGATTGTATCTTGTAATTGAATAAATAGTGAAGTTAATTCTGAAGCATCAAGGATAAATTCTGCAGTCTCAATATGTAACACCACTCTTTCAGCATACTGAGAGTCAGTTACTATGTTGAGAGGTTCTGAAAAATCCATTAATACCAACAGAATAGCATACAATTCTGATTTTTGAACTGAATTATACGGACTTTGAACCACTTTACTTAAATTTTCTGATTTGTAACCTGCCTTTCCTTCTTTATTGGCATCTGTATAAAATGTACGAACTCCAAATATGGGTTTTTGCCGTACAATTCGAGGCAAGATCCAATCAGCTCTCTTTATAAGATCAATTCTATCGCTTTTGGGATATTTGCTGTTAATTTCTCCCAAAAAATTACTGCAAGCTCTTTGCCAAGGTTCACTTTCTGTCCATAATTTTTCAATGTCCTCCTTAGTTAATGGTACGACAATTTCTGCTGGGTCTATGCCTGCTAATTGACGAAGTCTCAGTTTTCCTTTGTAAATCAAGTCAGAGATTTTTTCCACATAAGTTTTTAATTTTTTATTTGGTTTATTTGGTAAAAATATCCATTCCAATATAATATCTTCCCTCTGCATTAATATTCCAGTAGGAGAATGCCTAGAAGGTAAAATAACCAAAATGCAATCCAGCTTTGGATCAATACGATCCACGTGTCCTTCATGCACTTTCTTTTCTACCAAGGCCAATTCTTTCTCAGCTTCAGGTGATAATTCTCTTGGACTATTTAAGTCCTTGTCACCTTATAAGGTTCTGAACAAATTAGTCAGTTCATCATTTTTTACCCCAACAATAGTTCGTAGATGAGAAATATCTCCAAATAATCTTTGAAAGTCATTAAGAGTCTGTAGTCTATCTCTCTGAATTTGCACCTTTTGGGGTCTAATTTTTTGTAGCTCTATTTTATATCCTAAATAATTAATAGAATCTCCTCTTTGTATCTTTTCAGGAGCAATTTGTAATCCCCAGCAAGGCAAAATTTTCTTTACTTCTTCAAATATTATTTCTAAAGTATCTGCATTTGAGTCAGCTAGTAAAATATCATCCATATAATGATAAATTATAGATTTAGGAAATTTTTTACGTATCACTTCCAATGGCTGTTGTACAAAATATTGCACAGAGTTGGGCTATTCAACATTCCCTGAGGGAGGACCCTCCATTGAAATCTTTTAACCGGTTGAGAATTATTATAAGTAGGCACTGTAAAAGCAAATCTTTCTCTGTCTTTTTCTTGTAAGGGTATTGAAAAGAAACAGTCTTTTAAATCAGTAACTATGAGAGGCCATCCTTTTGGTAACAGAGTAGGCAAAGGCATCCCAGATTGTAGAGAGCCCATTGGCTGAATTACTTTGTTAATTGCTCTAAGGTCTGTTACCATTCTCCATTTACCAGATTTCTTTTTAATAACAAATACAGGAGAATTCCAAGGGCTGGTTGATTCTTCAATATGCTGAGCATTTAACTGTTCTTCTACCAGCTCTTCTAAAGCCTGGAGTTTCTCTGTTGTTAAAGGCCATTGCTGGACCCATACAGGCTTGTCTGTTAACCATTTTAAAGGTACAGCTGTTGGTGTCTTTGGAAGATCATCAGGTATTGTGCCCTGTTCTTGTATAATATGGATGGCTGGTGACCACTCATTAGAACAATAACTTCTAATATTTCTCTCAGTAACATGTGCTAGTTTATGATTTGTTTCTGAGATTGGAGGGATGTTAATCTGAGTATTCCATTGTTGCAACAAGTCTCGACCCCACAGGTTCATAGTTATGTTAGCCACATATGGTTTTAATTTTCCTCTCTGTCCTTCTGGACCTATACATTCGAGCCATCTTGCACTCTGTTTCACCTGAGATAATGTTCCAATTCCTAACAGTTGAACGTTTACCTCCTGAAGAGGCCAAGTTGGATGCCAAAATTCTGGTGCAATTATGGTAACGTCCGCACCTGTGTCTACCAGAGCAGACAACAAAACACCATTTATTTTTATTGTTAATTTTGGTCTTTGTTCATTAATAGAAGTTTGCCAAAAAATTTTCTTTATGTTTTCTCCTGAATTTTCTATTCTCTCTGTTTCATCATCCTGACCAGCATGATTTATTCCAATAGGCATTTGGTTATTTAATCGCTCTCCAGAGCAGGCATTTCCTCTATGGCTGCAGGAAAGGTTTGAACTGGATTTGCATTGGGGGCCTGTGCGAGACCCCTCTGGGAGTTTCCCGAAGACTGAGGCAAAGGATTACTCTGTCTGTCCTTTGTTGATCTACATTCGTTGGTCCAGTGTTTTCCCTTACCACACCTTCTGCATACTCCAGAAGGAAGGGGCATTCTGTTGCCATTGTTCCTTGAAGAAACATTGTTTCTGGGAATGACCTGTCTACAGTCCCTTTTCAAATGTCCTTGCTTTCCACATCCAAAACATCTAACACTCCTCAAACCTTTTGAAATTACTTCTCCTACCCATGTATCATCATGCTCATCAGCTTCAACATTAATTGTTTCTCTAATCCAATCTTCCATAGGTGCAGATCTTGCCCTTAATGGCCTGATTATTCTTTTGCATGCTGCATTCGCATTCTCAAAGGCCAAAGATTCAATTATTGCCTTACCAGCTTCTGAATCCGAGACCATTCTCTTTACTGCTGAAGCCAGTCTTTGTAAAAAATCTGTAAAAGACTCTTTTGGGCCTTGATTCACCTTTGTAAATGACTCAGATTTTTTTCCTGGTTCCTCAACTTTGTCCCATGCATTCAAGGCTGCCGTTCGACATAAAATTAGGGTTTGGACATCATATAAACATTGTGTTTGTGCTGAAGCATATTGGCCTTCGCCCATAAGCTGATCCTGGCAAACTTGTATTTCTTTATCCCTCCATTGTTTTTCTATGTTTTTAGCCTCCTCCTTAAACCAAGTCAGAAATTGAAGTCTCTGGCTGGGTTCCAGAACACCTTGTGCAAGGTCCCGCCAGTCCTGTGGTACTATCCTATTATATGTTGACCAAGAGTTTAACATTTGCTTTACATATGGGGAATGCATGCCATAAGATACTATTGCCTCCTTAAACCTTTTTAAATCCAACATTTCAATTGGAGCCCAATTATTTTGTGTAGCCATTTGATCAGGCATCTGCTGTACGGTTACAGGATAAATTAAGGGTGACTGTGTGAAAACAGGCTTTCTTTCTGCAACCTTATGATCCCGACTTGAAACAACTTCACTGTTAATTTCTTCTGTCTGAATTTTTACAGGTTTAACAAGTTCTTCTAAAGCTGTTATCCTGGCACTTAAATTGACTATCTTTTTAAATATTAAAATGTGGATTATTATAGTGATAAGGTGCATAATTCCACCAATACTAATATTATATAGTTGTTCCATTGCCAGACTGCCTAAAATTTCGAACAAAAACCAATTTTCTTCCAATGTACACATAAAACCCATTTGTTTTTTAATGTGGAAAAAAATTCTCCTTTAGATAGTTTCCTTTAAAATATCTGATATATTATGACTTACCAAATCTGCGTAGAACAGTAGAAATCCGAGGGGATTTTCAAAGCAGGCACCTAGTGTCCCAGGTGTAAATCCAAAGAGAAAGAGAGAGAGAGAGAGAGAGAGAGAGAGAGAGAGAGAGAGAGAACAAGAGAGCATAGCTGGCTAAAGTTTAAATGCAGCCACGTTTTCCCTCTTGTGCCGAGTCAAGGCTTGGGTCTGGCTTCCTTAAGCTCCGACCACGTGCGTTGGCTTTACAGGCAGGGCCCTGTTCAGCAGGGCAACTCTGAGTTGTTTCTAGCACCGGCTTTAAGCAAGCAGGATTTAAGCAAGCAGCTCACCGATAGTCCAGCCTGAGGTCAAGCAGAACTAGACCCAGGCTAAGAAGCCTCTGCTCAGACTAAGAAGCCGATCGCCGCCGCTGCGGGCCGCCTGCCACCCTTGCGGGAAAGCGGACCTGCCACCAAGCCAAGCAGTTTTTAATGGATTCTTGTCACGTTGGGCGCCAGATATAGATGTAACCAACCGTCTTATTAAATAAGAAACACAGAAACAATGTAAAAGAGAAAGCCGAGAGGTCAGAGCTCAGAGCTAAAATCTCACCCTTCCGCCTGCTGTCCCAGCTTCACGAAAAGAGACCTACTTCCTGTCGGTTCGTTTTTTTATAGTATGTTGTTCTGCCTTCTCATTGGTTGTAAACCCAAACACATGACTGCCTCATCACTGTCTGAATGTACAGCCCCCTAGGTCTTAAAGGCATATGTCTCCAATGCTGACTGTATCCCTGAACACACAGAGGTCTTATGGGATTAAAGGCATGTGCCACCACCGCCACACTCTTGCTATGGCTCTAATAGCTCTGACCCTGAACACACAGATATCTATGGGATTAAAGGCGTGTGCCACCACCACCACACTCTTGCTATGGCTCTAATAGCTCTGACCCCCAGACAACTTTATTTATTAACATACAATCAAAATAATATTTCAGTACAATTAGATTACCACCACATCAGAGAAATGCAAATCAAAACGACTCTGAGATACCACCTTACACCTGTTAGAATGGCTAAGATCAAAATCACCAATGACAACCAATGTTGGAGAGGATGTGGAGCAAAGGGAATACTCCTCCACTGTTGGTGGGAATGTAAACTTGTACAACCACTGTGGAAATCAGTATGGTGGTTTCTCAGAAAATTAGGAATCGAACTACCTCAAGACCCAGCCATCCCACTCTTGGGCATATACCCAAAGAATGCTGATACATACCATAAAGATACATGCTCAGCTATGTTCATAGCAGCACTATTTGTAATAGCCAGAACCTGGAAACAACCTAGATGCCCATCAACGGAAGAATGGATGAAAAAAATGTGGTACATATACACAATGGAGTACTACTCAGCAGAGAAAAACAATGAAAGCATGAAATTTGCAGGCAAATGGATGGAACTAGAAAAAATCATCCTGAGTGAGGTAACCCAAACCCAGAAAGACAGATATGGTATGTACTCACTCATTGGTGGATTCTAGATATAAAATGAACAATCAGACCACAACCCATAGAACCATAGAGGCTATATATATAGCATGGAGGTCCCTAGGACGACTGTGGCATAAAATAAATTTCAGTTTTACTCAATTATTGAAAAAAAATAGCCAAGTGAATGGAAACACATGAACTATGAACCAAAGGCTGAGGGGCTCCCAGCTGGATCAGGCCCTCTGAATAGGTGAGACAGTTGATTGGCTTGATCAGTTTGGGAGGCATCTAGGCAGTGGGACCAAGTCCTGTGCTCATTCCATGAGTTGGCTGTTTGAAACCAGGAACCTATGCAGGGACACTTGGCTTAGTCTGGGAGGAAGGGACTGGACCTCCCTGGACTGAGTCTACCAAGTTGATCACAGTCCTCGGGGGAGGACTTGTCCTGGAGGAGGTGGGAATGGAGGGTGGGCTGGGGGTAAGGGGAGGGCATGGGAAGGGGGAGAATAGGGGAACCCATGGCTGATATGTAGAACTGAATGGTATTGTAAAATAAAAAATATATATCACAAAAAAAGAAATGTATCCTTACTAGCACCCCTAAATGATGTAACCTTGTGTTTTTGCCTATAAAACCTGAGCTTTCAGAGAGGCGGGCACTTCATCCTGCTTCCACTATGTTGTATCTGTTGGATGAAGTCGCTGCCTAGGCTTGTATTGCTTTTGGATACCCCAAATTAAACCTTGCTTTTGCATTCTGACACGCTTGTCTTCAGTGGTTTCTCTGGGGGTTGCAATCTGGTCACAACATAATCCACCTGTGAGTGGAACTGCACCACTCCCTAGATTCCATATTCTACAACCCTTCCCACAGCCCGTGACATCCTAACTCCTCACTGCTTGCATACTGGACCCTGCTCCCAACTCCACTGGACTTTCTCCACTCTGGCATAATCCACACTATTCAGAACAGTCACAAGCTGTAGTAGTAACTCCCATGCTACCACCACCCATTCACCATGTCTGAGGAAGGGGCTGTGGATCAAAAAACAGAGACAAGAGACAGCAGGTCATTTGCCTCAGCAGAATGCCGAATGCCATTTATTGAAGGGAGGAAGAGGCCTTAAATACAGGCTTATAGCACGGTGGGAGAACCCTGGAGGACAGAAATTTGCTACTGATGTTCTATATTCTTGGACCTAAGTTGTTAATGCCCAATATGCAGGATACACAAAGAAGGAACCTCAGGTGAGCATTCAGGAGGAAGGAAACCAGCAGGAAATCAGTATAGAGAGGACATCTGGTCAAGGTCAGCAAGCAAGGCAATAGTTACCCAAAACAGGGGTCCAGAGCCCTACAAGAAGCCACACCAGCTTGAACAGAATTCAGGTACTTGGGTGCAGGCCACACCAGTCAGAAGAACAGGTCAACACCACACCAATCAGAACGCCTGCTGCAGCAAATGACAAGCTAACCACAAAAGACTGATATTTGGACAGAGCCTCTCAACTAGACCAGAAATCCAGGTCTCAAGTCCAGAAAACCAAGATAGACAGAGACCAAGGAACAAAATACTCACCTAACAAAGATAAACTCAGAAATCAGGGACTAGAACTAATCAACCCAAACCCAGATGAATAAATGTCAGTATTAAGGTACAACCAATAACAGACAGGGCAATATGGTAATACCAGAGACCAGCTATCTATTGACAAAAAGACCTACACATTCCAACACAGCAGAAGCACAAGAAAACATCCTTAAAAACAATTTCATGAAGATGATAGATGTCTGGTTAAAAGGAAATGGAAAACTCCATTATAGAAGTCAAGAAAAAGATAATCACATTAGAGGAAATCTACAAATCCCATAAAGAATGTCAAGAAAGCAAAAATAAAACAAACAAACAAAGAGGTGAAGGAAACTATTCATGACATGAAAATTAAAATAGAAGCAATAAAGAAAACACAAACTGAGAGAATTCAGGAAATGGAAAATCTGGGTAAGTGAGCAGCTACTACAGACACAAGCATCACCAATAGAACAGAAGAGATGAAAGAAAGAACCTCAGGCACTGAAGATATGATAAAAGAAGTATATTCATGAGTCAAAGAAAATGTTAAATCTAAAAAAATAAAAGAAAAAAAACCTCTTAAAACAACTATCGCCACCTTTGACACTGGCTTTTAGTAGCACAGGGCTCAAAGGGAATCGAAAGAGTTGGCATACTATGACTTACTTTATCTGAGGTGGTAAGGGAATACTTACATATTCTCTTGAAGGTTTCCTTCAGACCTTTATATTCTTCTTTTTTATTCTGAGTCTGTATTCTGCATTTTTATTTTTCTTCTACACCTTATATACCCCAACATTAATCTTTCAGGGAATATCAAAATTACAACACAGTTACATTTATTTTTCAAGTAAATGATTACAATGAATAAAAGTCAAAAGCAGCATGGTATCCATAACCCTAATATGAGTAAACATTTTACATAACACAGGTGAAAAAAAATTATCCCCATGAAACCAGATAAATTCATACCCAAGCAATTTGTTATAGATTAACAGAGTATAAGCAAGCAAGGTATTTTTCTCAGCTAGTTTTTCTTTTTACTGGCAAGCTACATTTACATTTGCAAAGAAAGAACCAATCATTTTATTATTTATCTTAAAAGGCAATGTTATAAGGAATTTTAATGGGATGAAAATCCCTAAATTTTTACACATGAAAAATAATTGATCAGCCCTACTTTAAATTTTTAAGGTACATATCCACTCATCCATAGCTTTCTATATCAGCAGAGTGGGAGCAAAAATGGGTAGAAAGAATTAATCATCACCTTTGAACACCAAACAATCCTCCCAAGGAAAGTACATCAACTAATAATAACTGGGCTGCTTTGTTTTTGATCCCCAACCTCCAAGGTGTTATCACAATATCTTAAGCTACCAGAAGACATTCTAAAGCTTTGTTTCGTCTATGATGCACACCAAAACCCGAGAATACATCTCCCAACATTAGGGTTAAAAGAATTCTAGCCAACCTAGCTCCTGGAACTCATTTGTTTTTTAATCATTAACCTAAGCCAGAGTCTATAGGATTCATGTGTTCTAACTATGTGACAATTCCTTGTTTTATTTTTTATCCTCTGTAGCCTCTGCTTTATTAGGGGCAAGGGCAACATTTTGCCCTACCTTTACCTATGTTAATTTTCTACTAAACTAACCTCTATCATAATTCCTTAGTATATTTATTAAACAACCTCATCATCACAATCCTATTTAAACTAATACTATTATTGGATAAAATTACTGCTTCATTTAAACAGTAAAACTTAGGAGGAAATAATCTTCATAATAATCCACAGTAAAATACCAGTAGAATGGAATATTACCATGAGATAAATACACTACATTACAAGCAGTGGTGATCTCCCCACACCAATTCATACCAGGCCAGTCACCAGAGAAAGATGGCAACAGCAAACATGTATAGGTACAGCAGAAGCAAAAGACATTCTGCAGTTTGTTATCTGGAAGACCTGCTTATGTGAGAGTCACCCATTAGTGATTTGCCTTCTGGTGAGCTGACATTCTGAAGTCAGTTGCCATCCTCAGCTCCTCTGACATGGCCAATGGAACCTTTGAATTGTAATTGTGAGTTAAATATATTTTATTAACATGCCTTCTGAAATGACTTTATATATAAAAGCTTTCCTATTTAATCCATACCATCTAACCAAGCAAGTGAATGATACTAATATTTAAACATATATATTTTATACTAATATACATAAAAATATTTATTGTAGATGAA
This sequence comes from Peromyscus maniculatus bairdii, assembly GCF_049852395.1. Taxonomy (NCBI): domain Eukaryota; kingdom Metazoa; phylum Chordata; class Mammalia; order Rodentia; family Cricetidae; genus Peromyscus; species Peromyscus maniculatus. The sequence goes on along the minus strand of NC_134874.1, from coordinate 40,857,860 downwards.
TTTCTAAACAGTGTTATTAAATAAAAAACTCGGCACCAAATACAGGGCTGAAAGCTGTAGAAATCAGAGAAATAATGAGAATAACAAGCTAACCTTTGCTCACCAAGCTGCTGTAGCTTCCCAAGTAAATGAGCTTCTTCCTGTCTAACCTGCACTTTATTGCCTTGCTGTTCTGCCTTCTCATTGGCTCTTAGTACAGCTACCTCACTTCCTCATCACTGCCTGTCTGTACAGACCTCCAGGGCTCTATAATTGGTACTGGGTTTAAAGGTGTGGGTTATCACTCTTGGCTGTGTCCTTGAACACACAGAAACTCTGCCTGCCATGTGATCAGATTAAGGGTGTGTGCTACCACTATCTGACTTTTGTTTATGGCCAGCTATCTATGTCCACTGATCTCCAGGCAAACTTTATTTATTAACATACAAATGAAATATCACCACAATAAATAATATAAATATAAATAATAATATAAATAATATAAATATAAATGATAATATAAATATAAATATATAAATATAAATGATAATATAAATATAAATGATAATATAAATATAAATATATATAATTTAAAGACATTGAAGAAAAACACCAGAAAATGGAAAGTTCTCCCATGCTTAAAAACCAGTGAGATAAATATTGTGAAAATAATCATGCTCTAAAAGGCTATATACCGATTTAAAGCAACATCCACAAAAATTCTGATAAAATTCTTCACAAAAATTTAAAACAGCAATGTTCAACTTCATAGGGAACACACACACACACATAAACAAGAAAAAAGCAGAATAACTAAAGCAATACTGAATAATAAAATACTAATGGAGATATCACCATCCCATTTTTTAAGCATTACTACAGAACTATAGTAATAAAAACTGCATAGTATTAGCATAAAAACAAACATTGATCAGTGGAATTGAACTAAAATCTAGTTCACACACCTATGAACATCTGATTTTGAAAAAAATAAAATACACACTGGGTGGAAGAGATAATCTTCAGCAATGACACTGATCAAACTGAATGACTACATGAAGAACAATAAAATTAGGTCCATATTTAATTCTTTGCATAAAATTCCACTCAAAATGAAGCAAGGACAGCAACATAAGGCCAGATAAACTGAATATGAAATAAGAGAATGTGGAGAATAGATTTGAATTCATTGACTACAAAATTACTTCTTAATACTTCAGCTATAGCACAGGATTCTAAGGGCAAAGATTAAAAAAAAAGAAACCCCATGAAGATAAAAATATTCCATATTACAAGGAACACCATTATCCAAACAAAAATGCACTCTACAGAATAGAAAATTTTTTTAATAAATTATACAGAAAACAAACCATTAGTATCTAGAATACATGCAACTTAAAAACTTGAAAGTGAAATAATTTTTATTTGCATTTCCCTGATGACTAAGGATGTTGAGCAATTTCTTAAACGTCTTTAAGCCATTTGAGATTCTTCTATTGAGAATTCTCTGTTTAGTTCTGTAAAATAAGTAACCCAATGTAAAGTGGGGTATTGAAATAAGCATGGAGTTTTTTGGTTTGTTTTTTCAAAACTGGATTTCTCTATCTAGCCCTGGCTATCTTGGAACTCACTTTGTAGACTAGTCTGTCCTCAAATCAATGGCTGAGATTAAATAATGTGCCATCACTACTGAGTTAGCATAGAGTTCTTGAAAGATGAAACACAAATAGCTGAGAAACACTTAAGGAAATGGTCAACATCCATAGTTATAGGGGAAATGCTAATCAAAACAACGTTGAGATTTTGTTACACCAATCAGAATGCCAAAGATCATTAAAACAATAAAACTAATGACAGCATAAGCTGTTGAGAATGCATGGAATTGGGACAATATATTCACTGCAAATTGGAGTGCAAACATATATAGCTACTGTGGAAACCATAGCAAGATTCCCAAGGAAGCTGCTAATTGTCATACCTCAAGATCCTGCTATACTAGTGAGTATACACCATTACAAGGACACTTACTCATCCATGTTCAAAATAACCAGAAATTGAACACACCATAGATATTCATCATTGATGAACACATAATGAAAACATGCTGTCTTTACACAATTGCATAGTATTCAATAACTAAGATAAAAGAAATGCATGATAGAAGGAATGGAGCTAGGAAAAGGAGAGGTTTCTGGGCTGCATGAAGCATACACCCACTGCTTCCCAGAGTGACCAGTGAGCATGGTTCCCAGATCTGGCTGTAAATGCAGTTCCACCATGTTGAGAAGTTGAGGTGGGCAGAGTCAGCAGCCAAAGCTGCTATTTTAGCCCTAGTAATGCTTCAGTTTAAAGCAAAGATTCACAATAAGACAGGTTGTGATAAAATAAGACTTTAAATGGTTTACAATGTATGTAAAAATGCATGTATGCTTGAAAAAGAGAGGAAAAGGAATATAGACAGTTATATAAAGAAATAGTTTTAAAACATAAAGTCTTTAAAGAGACAGTAGAGGTAATATAAAAAAATAAGCCACATAAGGACAGCTATTACACAGAGAATCTGGATTAAGTTGTCTCTGTGATTTTTAACTGCAGAAAGATATTTGATTGTAAAAGCTGCTTAGTTAAATATAAATATTAGTTAAAGATATCTTGATTTCAAAATCTTTGTTTAAGGATATGTTGCTTTGGATAAGAGGTTCTGCTTTTGAAGACAAGTACCTGTGGGTTGCATCTAGACTAATATGATTTGACCAGCCAAGACCCCCTGAAAAATCTTCAATGACACCATGGCCCAGATCTTCCAACACTCAAAATCAACCTTCAGGCAACTGGCTCAGAGACTACAGGCTCACAGACTGCTCCAGTCAGGACTTGACCATAATCCTAAAACTTTCTTTGTATCCCCATAAGAATATAGTGCCCCTTTCAGCAGTAAGCAGCTTAGGAAACTACACCCACATTCCCAAAATATGGATTATGGATATTTGTGTTTGTTCAGGTTGTTGGCTACAAATTGTTATTGATCATAGTCAATATCTTTCTAAAAGAAGAAAGGGGGGCAGGGCGGTGGTGGTGAATGCCTTTAATCCCAGCACTCGGGAGGCAGAGGCAGGTGGATCTCTGTGAGTTTGAGGCCAGCCTGGTCTCCAAAGTGAGTTCCAGGAAAGGTACAAAGCTACACAGAGAAACCCTGTCTCAAAAAAACCAAAAAGAAAAAAGAAAGAAAGAAAGAAAGAAAGAAAGAAAGAAAGAAAGAAAGGGGGATATAATATGGAGTATCAGTATGTAGATATGATAGGATAAAAAAATAGATTGTTGAAACTACTTTTAAAGAACAACTTGTTTAAAATGTTTTACCTTGGTATAGATTTTAGTTTATTGATATAAATTTAAATTTGTTATACTGTATGTATACTTCTACTCTTTTTTTAAAGTATTATGTTTGTGTAGCTCATTTCAATTGTAAGGGATAACTAAGAAATAGAGATTAATAATTAGTCTTCTATGATAGTCAAACTTATAGTCATGTTAAGTTTTCTAAGTATACATAGATATATTTCAATTAGGTAGGTAAATCTTGAAACACTTCAAAGACCCACAGAATGTGGCATTTAAAATGTTTTAAAAACTTAGATTTTTTGAACATTGAAACATGTCTGCTCCTGGTAACACCAATCTACCTCAGAGAAGATAGTGGGCATTGAAGAAACTCATTATGGACTTTGCCTTCTTTGTGGCAAAATTTAGCCACTGGGCAAAAAAGTGCACTTGCTTCACCTGCTTGATAATATGTTGTATCGACTGGATATTCAGGGCCCATAGGAAGGTGAATACTGAACTTTGCAAGGTGAGATGGTCCTTCAGGTTGCTGCTTCACAAAAGAAACTGCCTGACATTCTATAGGACACAGGAAGAAGTGACTAAGAAACTTGAGGCCTGTGGCCTGAAGATAAATGCCTCAAAGTTGTAGAGAATCTTTGGATGTCTGCCTAGGCAGACAGCTTTTCTGTCATTCTAGATTTTTGAAAGTTGCTTACAATGCTATTCCTGTTTACTTAGATAATATTGTATCCTTCTGAAGTCTTTGATTTAGTTGAAGACTAGATAGTTATGATTTTCTTTGGTTATGATAAGAGATAAGATAGATATGAAACCTTAGACTCACAAATATAGGATAGGTAGGATATCTTTTTTAATTTTGCCAAATACAAATAGATTAGATACTTATTCATATAGTACTTGAAGTTCTAGCCAGAGCAATAAGACAACATAAGGAGATTAAGGGGATTCAAATTGGAAAGGAAGAAGTCAAGCTTTCCCTATTTGTAGATGACATGATAGTATACTTGAGTGACCCCAAAGATTCCACCCAGGAATTGATAAAGCTTATAAACACCTTCAGCAACGAAGCAGGATACAAGATCAACTCAAAAAAATCAGTAGCCCTCCTATATACAATGGACAAAGAAGCTGAGAAGGCAATTAGAGATACATCACCCTTTACAATAGCTAAAAATGACATAAAATACCTTGGGGTAACACTAACCAAGCAAGTGAAGGACCTATATGACAAGAGCTTTAAGTCGCTGGAAAAAGAAATTGAAGATGTCAGAAAATGGAAAGATCTCCCATGCTCATGGATAGGCAGGGTTAACATAGTAAAAATGGCAATCTTACCAAAAGCAATTAACAGATTCAATGCAATCCCCATCAAAATACCAACACAATTCTTCACAGACCTGGAAAGAATAATACTCAACTTCATATGGAAAAACAAAAAACCCAGGATAGCCAAAAGAATCCTGAACAATAAAACAACCTCTGGAGGCATCACAATCCCCGACTTCAAGCTCTACTATAGAGCTACAGTAATAAAAACAGCTTGGTATTGGCATAAAAACCGACATGTGGACCAATGGAATTGAATTGAAGACCCTGACATTAACCCACACACCTATGGACATATAATTTTTGACAAAGACGCCAAAAGTGTACAATGGAAAAAAGAAAGCATCTTCAATGAATGGTGCTGGCATAACTGGATATCAACGTGTAGAAGGCTGCAAATAGATCCATATCTGTCACCGTGCACAAAACTTAAGTCCAAGTGGATCAAAGACCTCAACATAAATCCAGCTACTCTGAACCTGCCAGAAGAGGAAGTAGGAAATAGTCTTGAAAGCATTGGCATAGGAGATCACTTCCTAAATATAACACCAGTAGCACAGACACAGATACAAACAATCAATCAATGGGACCTCTTGAAACTGAGAAGCTTTTGTAGAGCAAAGGATACAGTCAACAAGGCAAAGTGACAGCCTACAGAATGGGAAAAGATCTTCAACAACCCCACATCTGACAGAGGACTGATATCCAGAATATATAAGGAACTCAAGAAATTAGACATCAAAAGGACCAACAGTCCAATTGAGAAATGGGCTTTAGAATTAAACAGAGAATTCACAACAGAGGAAACCCAAATGGCTGAAAGACATTTAAGGAATTGCTCATCATCCCTAATCATCAGGGAAATGCAAATCAAAACAATTCTGAGATACCACCTTAAGCCTGTCAGAGTGGCTAAGATCAAAAACACTGAAGACACTTTATGCTGGAGAGGATGTGGAACTAGGGGAACTCTCCTCCACTGCTGGTGGGAATGCAAGCTTGTACAACCACTTTGGAAATCAATATGGTGCTTTCTTAGAAAATTGGGAATCAATCTCCCCCAAGATCCAGCTATACCACTCCTGGGCACATACCCAAGAAATGCTCAATCATACCACAAGAGCACTTGCTCAGCTATGTTCATATCAGCATTGTTTGTAATAGCCAAAACCTGGAAACAACCTAGATGCCCTTCAACTGAACAATGGATAAATAAATTGTGGCACATATACACAATGGAATACTACTCAACAGAGAATAACAATGACATCATACCGTTTGCAGGCAAATGGATGGATCTAGAAAAAATCATCCTGAGTGAGGTAACCCAGACTCAGAAAGACAAATATGGTATGTACTCACTCATAGGAAGATGCTAGATGTGGAACAAGGATGACTGGACTGCTACTCACATCACCAGTGAGGCTACCTGGAAAACAGGACCCCAAAAAATGACACGGAGAAGTGGACAAGATCTACATGAACAGCCTGGTCATGAGTGTGAACAATGAAGGGCGATGGTTGAGGGAAAGAGATTGGAAAATCCTAGCTTGATCAAGAAAAGAGAGGGAGAACAAGGAATAGGAGACCAGGGTAAATGAAGACCACATGAGAAAGTGAGAAGGGGAGGAAGAAGAGAGCTAGGGAGGCCCACGGAGATCCACAAAGATACCCCCGCAAAAGACTGCTGGCAATGGTTGAGAGATGGCAGGAACTGACCTACTCTGGTGATGGGATGGCCAGACACCCTGATAGTTGTGCCATAAGCCCCATCCAAGGACTAAGGAATCTGAATGCAGACATCCACGGCTGGGCCCCTGGTGGAGCACTGGGAGTCTGATTAGTGAGAAAGAAGAGGGTTTATATGAGCGAGAATTGTTGAAGCCAAGGTTGGATAAAGCACCGGGACAAATAACCAAATGAATGGAAGCACAGGATCTATGAACCAAAGGCTGAGGGGCCCCCAACTGGATCACGCCCCCTGAATGCATGAGACAGTCATTTGGCTTGATCTGTTTGGGAGGCAGCTGTGCACTGGTGCCAGGTCCTGGGCTCGTTGTATGAGTTGGCTGTTTGAATCCTGGGACTTATGCAGGGACACTTGGCTCGGTCTGGGAGGTGGGGGAATGGACCTACCTGGACTGACTCGACCAGGTCGACCCTGGTCCTTGGGGGAGACCTTGATCTGGAGGAGGTGGGTATGGGGGGTGGGCTGGGGGGAGGGGGGGCGAGAGGGGGAGAACAGGGGAATCTGTGGCTATTATGTTTAACTGAATGGTGTTGTAAAATAATAATAATAATAAAAAAAAAGATACGCCATTCAGAACCAATGAGTGACCTGTGGAGCAAAATAAAACCAAAATGCTTTCACCCTAAAACTAAGGCTTAAGATTTCTCCTTTTAGGTACAGGCCATAAGTTACTGGAACAGGCCATGAGTTACTGAAACCAGTCAATCTAGATTCTAGAAACCAGGAAGTATAAAAGTACAGAGTCACAAGATAGTCATGAGGTAATGACTGCAGGACTATGGAATACCTCCCTGGTTCCCTAGGTAACTTTTTGACCAAAGAACGTTCCAACCCTGATTTCCAGGGTAACTGATCATGGAAATGCTCCACCTGAGGGCAGCCAATGACAAATGGTGGCCCGCAATTACTCCCTTAGAACTAAGATTAAGCCATTATTTCTAGCAAGTCCCTAGAAGCGAGCAAATTAGAATTATATCCATACTAGCACCCCTAAATGATGTAACCTTGTGGTTTTTGCAGGTAAAACCTGAGCTTTCAGAGAGGCGGGCACTTCCTCCCGCCTCCACTACATTGTGTCTGTTGGATGAAGTCGCTCCCTAGGCTTGTATTGCTTTTGGATACCCCAAATTAAACCTTGCTTTTGCACTCTGGCATGCTTGTCTTCAGTGGTCTCTTTGGAGGTTGCAATCTGGGCACCACATAATCCACCTGTGAGTGGAACTGCACCACTCCCTAGATTCTATATTCTACAACCCTTCCCACAGCCTGTGACATCCTAGCTCCTCACTGCTTGCATACTGGACCCTGCTCCCAACTCCACTGGACTTTCTCCACTCTGGCATAATCCACACCATTCAGAACAGGCACAAGCTGTAGTAGTAACTCCCATGCTACCACCACCCATTCACCATGTCTGAGCAAGGGGCTGTGGATCAAAAAACAGAGACAGGAGACAGCAGGTCATTTGCCTCAGAAGAATGCCGAATGCCATTTATTGAAGGGAGGAAGAGGACTTAAATACAGGCTTATAGCACAATGGGAGAACCCTGAAGGACATAAATTTGCTACTGATGTTCTACATTCTTGCACCTAAGTTGTTAATGCCCAATATGCAGGATACACAAAGAAGGAACCTCAGTTGAGCATTCAGGAGGAAGGAAACCAGCAGGAAATCAGCATAGAGAGGACATCTGGTCAAGGTCAGCAAGCAAGGCAACAGCTACTCAAAACAGGGGGCCAGGGCCCTACAAGAAGCCACACCAGCTTGAACAGAATTCAGGTACTTGGGTGCAGGCCACTCCAGTCAGAAGAAGAGGTCAACACCACACCAATCAGAACACCTGCTGCAACAAATGACAAGCTAACCACAAAAGACTGATATTTGGACAGAGCCTCCCAGCTAGACCAGAAATCCAGGTCTCAAGTCCAGAAAACCAAGGTTGACAGAGACCAAGGAACAAAATCCTCACCTAACAAAGACAAACTCAGAAACCAGGGACTAGAACTAATCAACCCAAACCCAGATGAAGAAATGTCAGTATTATGATACAATCAACAACAGACAGGGCAATATGGTAATACCAGAGACCAGCTATCTATTGACAAAAAGACCTATACATTCCAACACAGCAGAAGCACAAGAAAACCTCCTTAAAAACAATTTCATGAAGATGATAGATGTCTGTTAAAAGGAAATGGAAAACTCCATTCAGAAGTCAAGGAAAAGATAATCACATTAGAGGAAATCTACAAATCCCATAAAGAATGTCAAGAAAGCAAAAATAAAACAAACAAACAAAGAGGTGACATGAAAATTAAAATAGAAGCAATGAAAACACAAACTGAGGGAATTCAGGAAATGGAAAATCTGGGTAAGTGAGCAGCTACTACAGACACAAGCATCACCAATAAAACAGAAGAGATGGAAGAAAGAACCTCAGGCACTGAAGATATGATAAAAGAAGTATATTCATGAGTCAAAGAAAATGTTAAATCTAAAAAACAAAACAAAACAAAAACAAAACTCTTAAAACAAGTATTGCCGCCTTTGACACTGGCTTCTAGTAGCACAGGGCTCAAAGGGAAACAAAAGAGTTGGCATACTATGACTTACTTTATCTGAGGTGGTAAGGGAATACTTTCATATTCTCTTGAAGGTTTCCTTCAGACATTTTTATTCTTCTTTTTTATTCTGATTCTGCATTCTGTCTTTTTATTTTTCTTCCACACCTTATATACCCCAACATTAATCATTCAGGAAATATCAAAATTACAACACAGTTACATTTATTTTTCAAGTGAATGATTGCAATGAATAAAAGTCAAAAGAGCATGGTATCCATATCCCTAATATGAGTAAACATTTTACATAACACAGGTGAAAAAAATTATCCCCATGAACCCAGATAAATTCATACCCAAGCATTTTGTTATAGATTAAGAGTATAAGCAAGCAAGGTATTTTTCTTAGCTAGGTTTTTTTTTTTTTACTGGCAAGCTACATTTACAGTTGCAAAGAAAGAACCAATCATTTTATTATTTATCTTGAAAGGCAATGTTATAAGGAATTTTAACGGGATGAAAATACCTAAATTTTTACACATGAAAAAATAATCGATCAGCCCTACTTTAAATTTTTAAGGTACATATCCACTCATCCATAGCTTTCTGTATCAGCAGAGTGTGAGCAAAAATGGGTAGAAGGAATTAATCATCACCTGTGACCACCAACCAATCCTTCCAAGAAAAGTACATCAGCTAATAATAACTGGGCTGCTTTGTTTTTTATCCTAAACCTCCAAGGTGTTATCACAATATTTTAATCTACCCGAAGACATTCTAAAGCTTTGTTTCATCTATGATGCACACCAAAACCCGAGAATACATCTTCCAACATTAGGGTTAAAAGAATTCCAGCCAACCTAGCTCCTGGAACTCATTTGTTTTTTAATCATTAACCTAAGCCAGAGTCTATAGGACCCATGTGTTCTAACTATGTGACACTTCCTTGTTTTATTTTGTATCCTCTGCAGCCTTTGCTTTATTAGGGGCAAGGACATTTTGCCCTACCTTTACCTATGTTAATTTTCTACTAAACTAACCTCTATCATAATTCCTTAGTATATTTATTAAACAACCTCATCATCACAATCCTATTTAAACTAATATTATTATTGGATAAAATTACTGCTTCATTTAAACAGTAAAACTTGCCGGGCGTTGGTGGCGCACGCCTTTAATCCCAGCACTCGGGAGGCAGAGCCAGGCGGATCTCTGTGAGTTCGAGGCCAGCCTGGGCTACCAAGTGAGCTCCAGGAAAGGCGCAAAGCTACACAGAGAAACCCTGTCTCGAAAAACCAAAAAAAAAAAAAAAATAAAAAATAAACAGTAAAACTTGGGAGGAAATAATCTTCATAATAATCCACAGTAAAATACCAGTAGAATGGGATATTACCATGAGATAAATACACTACATAACAGGTGATCTCCTCACACCAATTCATACCATGCCAGACACCAGAGAAAGATGGCAACAGCAAACATGTATAGGTACAGCAGAAGCAAAAGACATTCTGAGCTGGGGGTGGCGGCGGCGGTGGCGGCGGCGGCGCCGGCGCCGGCGCACGCCTTTAATCCCAGCACTCGGGAGGCAGAGCCAGGCGGATCTCTGTGAGTTTGAGGCCAGCCTGGGCTACCAAGTGAGTTCCAGGAAAGGCGCAAAACTACACAGAGAAACCCTGTCTTGAAAAACCAAAAAAAAAAAAAAAGACATTCTGCAGTCTGTTATCTGGAAGACCTGCTTATGTGAGAGTCACCCATTAGTGATTTGCCTTCTGGTGAGCTGACATTCTGAAGTCAGTTGCCATCCTCGGCTCCTCTGACATGGCCACTGGAACCTTTGAATTGTAATTGTGAGTTAAATATATTTTATTAACGTGCCTTCTGAAATGACTTCATATATAAAAGCTTTCCTATTTAATCCATACCATCTAACCAAGCAAGTGAATGATACTAATATATAAACATATATATTTTATACTAATATACAGAAAAATATTTATTGTAGATGAATTTCTAAACAGTGTTATTAAATAAAAAACACGGCACCAAATACAGGGTTGAAAGCTGTAGAAATCAGAGAAATTGTGAGAGTAACAAGCTAACCTTTGCTCACCAAGCTGCTGTAGCTTCCCAAGCAAACCAGCTTCTCCCTGTCTAACCTGCACTTTTTTGCCTTGCTGTTCTGCCTTCTCATTGGCTCTTAGTACAGCTACCTCACTTCCTCATCATTGCCGTTCTGTACAGACCTCCAGGTCTCTATGGTTGGTACTGGGATTAAAGGTGTGGCTCACCACTCTTGGCTGTGCCCTTGAACACACAAAGACTCTGCCTGCCATGTGATCAGATTAAGAGTGTGTGTTACTACCACCTGACTTTTGTTTATGGCCAGCTATCTATGTCCACTGATCTCCAGGCAAACTTTATTTATTAACATACAAGTGAAATATCACCACAATATACATAAAAATAATTTAAAGACATTGAAAAAAACACCAGAAAATGGAAAGTTCTCCCGTGCTTAAAAAACAGTGAGATAAATATTGTGAAAATAACCATGCTCTAAAAGGCCAGCTACCCATTTAAAGCAACACCCATAAAAATTCTGATACAATTCTTCACAAAAATTTAAAATAGCAATGTTCAACTTCATAGGGAACACACACACACATAAATAAGAAAAAGGCAGAATAACTAAAGCAATTCTGAATAATAAAAGTACTAATGGAGATATCGCCATCCCAGTTTTCAAGTATTACTACAGAGCTATAGTAATAAAAACTGCATAGTATTAGCATAAAAACAAACATTGATCAATGGATTGAACTAAAATCTAGTCCACACACCTATGAACATCTGATTTTGAAAAAAAAAAAGACACACTGGATGGAATAGATAATCTTCAGCAATGGCACTGATCAAACTGGATGACTGCATGAAGAACAATGAAATTAGATCCATATTTAATTCTCTGAATACAACTACACTCAAAATGAAACAAGGACTGCAACATGAGGCCAGATAAACTGAATATGAAAAAAGAAAAAAGTGGAAAATAGATTTAAATTCATTGACTTCAAAATTACTACTGAATACTTCAGCAATAACACAGAATTCTAAGGGCAAATATTAAAAAAAAACATGAAGATAAAAAGATTCCGTATTACAAAGGACATCATCATCCAAACAAAAATGCACTCTCCAGAATAGAAAAGTTTTTAATCAATTATATAGAAAACAAACCATTACTATCTAGAATACATACAGCTTAAAAACTTGAAAGTGAAGTCATTTTGATTTGCATTTCCCTGATGACTAAGCATGTTAAGCAATTTCTTAAACGTCTTTCAGCCATTTGAGATTCTTCTGTTGAGAATTCTCTGTTTAGCTCTGTAAAATAAGTAATCCAATGTAAAGTGGTGTACAGAAATAAGCATGGAGGGATTTTTTGTTTTGTTTTGTTTTTTCAAGACAATATTTCTCTATCTAGCCCTGGGTGTCTTGGAACTCACTTTGTAGACTAGTCTGTCCTCAAATCAATGGCTGAGATTAAATAATGTGCCACCATTACTGAGTTAGCATAGAGTTCTTGAAAGATGAAAATGCAAATAGCTGAGAAACACATAAGGAAATGGTCAACATCCATAGTCATAGGGGAAATGCTAATCAAAACAACTTTGAGATTTTATGTTACACCAATCAGAATGCCAAGGATCATTAAAACAATAAAACAAATAACAGCATAAGCTGTTGAGAATGCATGGAATTGGGACAACATATTCACTGCAAATTGGAGTGCAAACATGTATAGCCACTGTGGAAACCATAGGAAGATTCCCAAGGAAGCTGCCAATTGACATACCTCAAGATCCTGCTATACTAGTGAGCATATGCCCAAAGGAATCTATTTACCACTACAAGGACACTTGCTCATCCATGTTAATTGTTATTCTATTCAAAATAATCAGAAATTGAACACACCATAGATATTCATCACTGATGAACACATAATGAAAACATGCTGTATTTACAAAATTGCATAGTATTCAATAACTAAGATAAAGGAAATGCATGACAGAAGGAATGGAGCTAGGAAAAGAAGAGGTTTCTGGGCTGCATGAAGCATACATCCTCTGCTTCCCAGAGTGACCAGTGAGCATGGTTCCCAGAGCTGGCTGTATATACAGTTCCACCATGTTGGGAAGTTGAGGTGGGCAGAGTCAGCAGCCAAAGCTGCTATTTTCGCCCTAGTAATGCTGAAGTTTAAAGCAAAGATTCACAATAAGACAGGTTGAGATAAAATAAGACTTTAAATGGTTTACAATGTATGTATGCTTGAAAAAGAGAGGAAAAGGAATATAGACAGTTATATAAAGAAATAGCTTTAAAACAAAGTCTTTAAAGAGACAGTAGATGTAATATAAAAAAAATAAGCCACATAAAGTCGGATATTACACAGAGAATCTGGATTATGTTGTCTTTGTGATTTTTAACTGCAGAGAGATATTTGATTGTAAAAGCTGCTTAGTTAAATATTAAATATTAGTTAAAGATAGTTTGACTTCAAAATCTTTGTCTAAGGATACGTTGCTTTGGAAAAGAGGTTCTGCTTTTGAAGAAAAGTCTAGACTAATATGATTTTACCAGACATGACCCCCTGAAAGATCTTCAATGACACCATGGCCCAGATCTTCCCACATCCAAAATCAACCTTCAGGCAACTGGCTCAGAGACTACTGGCTCACAGACTGCTCCAGTCAGGACTTGACCATAATCCTAAAACTTTCTTTGTATCCCCATAAGAATATAGTCCCCCTTTTCAGCAGTAAGTAGTTTAGAAAAGTATGCCTGCATTCCCAAAATATGGATTATGGATATTTGTGTTTGTTCAGGTTGTTGGTTACAAATTGTTATTGGTCATAGTTAATATCTTTCTAAAAGAAGAAAGGGGGATATAATATGGAGGATCAGTATGTAGATATGATAGGATAAAAGGATAGATTGTTGAAACTACTTTTAGAGAGAAACTTGTTTAAAATGTTTTACCTTGGTATAGATTTTAGTTTATTGATATAAATTTAAAGTTAATTTTGTTGTACTGTATGTATACTTCTACTCTTGTTTAAAGTATTGTGTTTGTGTAGCTCATTTCAATTGTAAGGGATAACCAAGAAATACAGATTAATAATTAGTCTTCTAAAATAGTCAAATGTATACTCATGTTAAGTTTTCTAGGTATACATAGATATATTTCAATTAGGTAGGTAAATCTTGAAACACTTCAAAGACCTACAGAATGTGGCATTTAAAATGTTTTAAAAACTTAGATTTTTAGGAACATTAAGATATGTCTGCTCCTGACAACACCAATTTACTTTAGAGAAGATAGTGGGCATTGAAGAAACTTATTTGGACTTTGCCTTCTTTGTGGCAAAATTTAGCCACTGGGCAAAAAAGTGCCCTTGCTTCATCTGCTTGTTAATATGTTGTATCAACTGGACATATAGGGCCCATAGGAAGATGACTACTGAACTTTGCAAGGTGAGATGGTCCTTCAGGTTCCTGCTTCACAAAAGAAACTGCCTGACATTCTATAGAACACAGAAAGAAGTGACTAAGAAATTTGAGGCCCGTGAGCTGAAGATGAATGCCTCAAAGTTGCAGAGAACCTTTGAGTGTCTTTCTAGGCAGACAGCTATCTCTGTCATTCTAGATTTTTGAAATTTGCTTACACTGCTCTTCCTGTTTACTTAGATAATATTGTATCCTTCTGAAGACTTTGATATAGTTGAAGACTAGATAGTTATAATTATGGTTTTCCTTGGTTATGATAAGAGATAAGGTAGATATGAAACCTTAGACTCACAAATATATGATAAGTAGGATATCATCTTTAATTTTGCAAATATAAATAGATTAGATATTATAACTGTAATTCTTGCTTGATAACTATTTTATTATATGTAATATTGCTGTTAAAGTTAGACACTTCTTTTTGATTAGACAGAAAAGGGGATGTTTTGTGGGATGTTCTGTATGCTGTGAATATGTGTTGCTCTGATTGATTGATAAATAAAAAGCTGATTGGCCAGTAGCCAGGCTGGAAGTATAGGCAGGATAAGCAGACAAGGAGAACTCTGGGAATTGGAAGGCTGAGTCAGGAATCACCAGCCAGGCATAGAGGAGGCAAGATGATAAGGCAGTACTGAGAAAAGGAATCAAGCCACGTGGCTAACTATAGAGAAGAATTATGGGTTAAATTAAGTGTAAGAGCTAGTCAGTAATAAGCCTGAGCTAATGGCCATACAGTTTATAAGTAATATAAGCATCTGTGTGTTTACTTGGGTCTGAGCAGCTGCAGGACTGAACAGGACACAAAACAACTGCAGCTACATTACACCTTGTTGAGTATTGGCCAAAAAGGACCCATTGAAACCCCTAAAGATTACAATGTAATGCAAAAAGGTATTGGTTACCCTCCACAACCTGATGAAAATAAACTATTGCAGAATACAAGACCTACATTTGTCATCAAACAAAGCAAAGTCGAGTTGTTACCTTGATAGTAGTTGAATGTATTCAGAAGGCTATCAGAAAAGAAAAGTAATCATCAATATACCCCAGTTACACACCTCACAACCTACAACAGTGACCTTCCAGCAACATATACTGGTGCAATAGTGACACAAATATTATGGGAAGAAATAGTCTGGTGGGATATAAAGTCTACTCAATGAGATGGAACCCAGAGCTGACACTGCTAAAATGAAAAGTAACCTGAGACTAGATAGGTCATGCTCTAAGAAATAGGTATTCTAATACTATTGTTGTACTAATGGAACATAGCAATAAAATTACAGTATTATCAATTATATAGCTATAGATATGAGGTTTCTATTGCTGTGAAGACCCACCATTGCCATGGCAACTGTTATAAAGGGAAACATTTAATTGGGGTAGCTCACATTTTCAAAGGTTTAATACATTATCATCATAGTGCAACATGGTGACATGTAGGCATATTTGGTACTAGAGAGATAGCAGAGTTCTACATCTTCCACAGGAAGTAGGAAGTGAACCGAAATACAAGACATTGCTTGAGCAGGTATGAGACTTTAAAGGCTGCCTCTACAATGACACATGTCCTCCACCAAGGCCATACTTACTCCAAGAAAGCCACATCTCCCAATAGTGCCATACCACATGAGCTTATGGAGGATAACTACATTCAAATTACTACAGCTTCTAATGACATATTGCTATACCCATAGATCAGTGTGAGGTCCTGATGGGAGCTCCAGCATTTATTATAGGCATGTTGATGCAGTTTGTGCATATGAAAGTCAGAAGGGAATGGCAGATTCACTGCAACTGGTGTTATCGAGGGTTGTAAGATGGGACCCCAACTGGGTCCTCTGCAAGAGCACCGAGAACTCTGAACCATGAAGTTGTCTCCTAGCCCCTACTGTGTGATTCTTAAAAAATTACTTGTGGAGGTTGTCCCATTATGGTTGTGATGTGAGTTCACAAGTGACAGTGACAATCACCATAGAGTGATATTACTAAGGTGTTTTTTTTTCAGCCTGTGAATTCATCATGAGGGAATGAACCCTGAATAGTTATGACATCTATATAGAGCATAACCTTCAGTGGACCATCATGAACACATTTGTGACGCAAAAACACATCCAACCAACTTCACTACCCTAACTGGATGTTCAATTTGATTGGGATTGTGCTTTGATACAATTCTAGTTATCTTAGAAACTTATAAAAGACTCAACTCTCGATGGACCTTAGAGCCATAGTAATTGTTGGGATCATGTAAGACTTGCCCTGATACCCTACTGTGCACTCACCCTGTTTTCTTAACTTGACTATAAGAGAATATTACAGCTAACTTTACTTACCTTAGATTCCCATACAAAGGGCTTTTAAAACCTAAGCTAATGCACAGCTTTTATCTTACATTATGTATCCCCCGTGAATCTGATTCATAATAACACATCTTTATGTGTGGGTTGCAGTAATCATTTGCTTAAAAAAGGCAACAGATAGGAAACAACCTGATAAACAAATATTCACCATAAAAGATGTACTCAACACATAGATACAGATTGCTAGTGTATATCTGCTTTTGCAGTCTGTTTTTGTTTTCTGGTTGTTTCAGGGTTTGTTGGGGTCAGTAAATTAATTCCTGCTCTATAAACTCTGCTAAAGTTTTCTCTGAGGAATCTGCCATTATCCCTTTGCCATGCTATGTTTTCTGCAATGTCAGATAAATACAGAGCTAAGTGCTTTATTGGGCCACATACATAAGCAATAGGTACAGTCAGATTCACATGCACAGATTACAGATAGACCATCACATACCACACACAGAGGAGCGTGGAGTGGAAAGAGTGGAGAGATGGAGCTTGAGCTTCTCTTTGTCAAACTACTCCAAAGAAGAGTGCTGAGGTAACACAAACACAATTTGATGCCTCTTGGTGTTCATTTAACTGACACAGGGACTGGGAACATATTAGTCAGCAATGCCCAGGCTGTTTCTTTCATAACAATATTGTATAAGGAGAATATGAACAGAAACCATCAATGATGGGAAAAAATATATGTAACCAGGCATTGGTGGTATAATTTCTTTACTCTAGCTCTTGGAAGGCAGAGGCAGGTGGACCTCTATGAGTTTAATACTAGCCTATTTTACAGTTGAGTTCCAGGAAATCTAGAGCTACACACAGAGAAACTCTGCCCCCCCAAAAAAAAACAAATAAAATGATAGAAAGAAAGAAAAAGAATTAATAGAAATTCTTAGTTTATAAAGGATTGAATAGATTTTTTTGCCAAAATGATTTAAATACATAGTTCATCTTCTTTGTTTCAAAAGGATCCCATGGATAGGAATACATGTATGTAAAGATTCATACATGGAGCTTCTGTGCAAAGACTTACTGTGTTTTCAATGAAGACAGTCACAAAAAATTTAAATAAAGTTTAATGCCACCCATTCTTGTGATTTCCAGTTAAAATCCATGACCTCTGTCTTACCAATAATATTGGTTTAGTTATTTAATTTCCTACATAAAATTAACTATGAAAAAGTGAAAATGCAAGCTGGGTGGTGGTGGCACGTGCCTTTAATCCCTGCATTTGGAAGGCAGAGCTGCCTCACATCTCAGTGAGTTCAAGGCCTGCCTTGGCTACAGAGTGAACACCAGGAAAGGCACAAAGCTACACAGAGAAACCCTGTTTCAAAAAAAAAGAAAAGAAAAGAAAGAAAGAAAAAAGAATAAAAGAAAAATTCAAAATGCATGATATTGTGTACTATCAACTACTGTAAATTGAAGAGGTCACTCATATTCTTCATACCAATGATAGATACACAATTGGTCTTTCTACTGGCAGTAGTGACTGCTCCATCCCTTTCCCAGAACACAAATACTGCAAATTGGATTCACGAATTCACACTTGGACTCAGAAGAACTGAATTCCTCACTAATAATCAAAAGTCAGAGAGCATATTTCTTTAAGGAAAAGAGCAATGGACCTGATTCCAAACTTTTCCATGGAAACATGGACACTGCTGGCAACCTTCCTGGTCCTCCTCTACCTGTGATTAATAGGTTAAATGCCTCTCCTTCTGGCATCAGAGTTGGGATTATTCTCAGGCTTTTTCCTTGTCAGAAAACCAAAAGGTAATTCATACTCCCACAGCTGAACATATTTCTGCAGTAAACTAAACCATGTAAATCTCTGTGCTTTTTAGCCAAATGTCCCCAACTCTTGATAAGGATTCAGTGCTGTGGACAATCAGGAGAAGGCTTGAAATGATTATGGTTAGCTGTTTCTCTTGGTTTGTTTTCTGTCACTTGCCTTATCATTTTTTGTCACTTTGCAATAGGAGAGTTTGAGGGCCCTAGAACTCAGAAGGTCGGACACTACACTTGAGATATACTTACACTCAAGCTTTGCCTTTCTAGAGACTATAATCATAGAGTTTGCTGGAATACCTACATAATTAATAATTAAATGCCTTGTGACAGAGCACCTTAGTATAGAAAGCTGCTACTTTGCCTTCTAGGGTCTTGGAAGAAAGAGTACATAGAAATGATGCTTTCTGTGTTTCATCCCCTTGTGACTTCATTTGGGTAACAGCTAGTGCTATTAGACTTTTCTGGGAAAGATGGGAGCAAATATCTCAGTAGGACACAGTTGACAGATCAATGCAGCCATTCCTCCAAAGTTCATCTTGAAGAGACATGAGGTTATGAATTTATCACAGGAATTTACTTGAAAGATTACTTGCAGAAAGGCAGCTGCAACATCAAAACCACACATCTGAACAGAAGATGACTCACAAAATATGTATCTTTAAAGTATATACTTATTTATCATTATGAGCTTATGAATGTTTTATATGCATGTTGACTTAATAGTATACATGAATACTTGAGTGAGTACATAGGTATATATATATATATATATATATATATATATATATATATATATATATATATGTGTGTGTGTGTGTGTGTGTGTGTGTGTGTGTGTGTGTGTGCATCTGTGTCATAGTTAAGGTTTCAATTTCTGTGAAGAGACACCAACACCTCGGTGACCATTTGGGTAACACATGTTGTGTGTTTGAGTTTTCTGGGAAAGACTGCAGCAAATACACTTTGACCTCAGTAGGACACAATTGACAGATCACCGTGGCCATTGCTCCAAAGTCCACCTTGGAGAGACATGAGTCTATGAGGTTACTACAGGAATTTGTTTAAAAGATTACTTGTAGGAGCATGAATGGTTGAAAGGCAGTTGCAGCATTAAAACCACACACCTGAACAGATGATGCCTCACAAAAGCTGTAATCTTAAAATATATTTATTTTTCATTTTGTGCATATGAATGTTTGGCATGCATGTATGTATGTGTATTCCATGCATGTCTGATGTGGATCTAAGTAAAGAAAAGTCATTGGATTCCCAGGGACTGTAATTGTAGACCATTGTGAGCAGTGATTTCCTGCCTGGGAACAGAACCTGGGTCCTCTGCAAGAGCAGCAAATGCTCTTAGCTGCTGAGCCATCTTTCCAGGCCAAATGCTACACCTGGGAAGCTGTGTACAATTTTCAGTCTGAGCGACAGGAAAGGTCAGAGAGTCTTGTCAGTGAGTTGTGAAAGTAGGCTATCCTCCCCCTCTGAGCAACCTCACTGTTCACTGTTTATAGTTCAAGAGGGATCATGTGGACTTTGATTTGCCGGTTACCCATGTTGCTGATGATTGCTTATTTGCAAAACCTGGTGAGTTCCTCAGTAACATTCAAACTCAAGGTTAGAAAGTTGTATTGTATATTAACTCTAGGAATAGGACCATCAAGGGTTAATCTAAAAGTTTAAAATAAAATAGCAAGTGGAGGGAATTTATGCTTTGAATTTATATGTTATATTCTTCCCTCCAGTTATCTTCCTGGATAATTTCCAGTAATTGTCAATATTTGTATCCAAAAATGTATATGTACATATTTGTATATATTATATTTAAACATATATGGTTAAAATTATTCAACATAACTCAAAATTTAAATATTGGCACTACCTTGTAAGTTCAGAAGTCATATAGGGGACAACTACCCTAATAGTTCCCAATGTCCTCTCTCCATCATGAACCACCATGTTTCAGATTGGAATAGAAATACATTGTTTAGATGTCTGAAGCTGATAATTTCATTTATTGTGTGTAAAACCTAGTCATAATTGACTTCCAGTTTTACTAAATGAAAATTAACTTTCTATGATTTTTAAATGCGTTTGCTTTTCCACAACTGTGCTTTACAAAAGCAGATGCTTTTACTTTATATTTAAATTTTACATAAATTAGGAAAACATACTATCTAAATTCTCAGGCCTTTTACAAAACAGGAGCTCAATATATCTGTTGCAGTATGAATAGATTGAAGCATGTTTTATTTTTTTGTATAAGCTAGTCAAGATGTATCATGTTAAAAATCATATATATTTTGTATAATGATTGACTTATTTATTTCTGGGAAGCAGTCCATATTGTTCAGGATGATACAGAACACACTGTGTATTTCAACAAGCCTTAACCTTGTATTCCTCCTCCCTCTTACATCTGAGTGCTGAATGCTAGGGTCACAGCCATGTGAAAACACAGGAAGCAGCCACATTGTTCTTAATATATTGGGTCTACCAGCCTTCTGTGAAATATGATGGTTCATTTAACTTATCAATGTATTATTCAACTATTTACAGGTTTCCTTGATATTAGGTAAGAAACTATTCTTTCTCCAGAAAAACCTGTTGTCCTGAAGGTTGTATCATGAGATGAGACCATAAATGAAGGTTGATTTTATGTCAAGTTATGATGGGTTCTCTGCAAGAGTGCCAAGAGCTTTAACCATGAAGTTTGTTCCCAGACCCTCCGGTGTGATTCTTACTAAGTTACCTGTGGAGGTTTGGTGCAGCCATATCTGAATGGAATGGCAGAAGTCATAAAGCCAGCACAGCTGCTTGACAAAGATCCAGCAAAGCTGAGGTGCATGATGGCTGCCATGCCACCTTTGGTTTTTATCTCCACCTTTTGCATACTTGAAGGAATTTTAATATTTGTACAATTTGGGGATATTGGATCGATGGAAATTGTTTTTGACTCATTTATGCCTAGTCCCAGGAATGCTGCTTCTAAGCTTCCCCAGGACAGTCCTGAATATACTACTCTCCTGCTTTTAGGGAGATATCCTAATCTACTCGAAGGTCTTCCTTATGGTTGTGACACATAAAGAAGCCAGAGGTCTCTCCATGAGACTATGAGACATCCCTGAAACATCTGTCCCTGACTTACTCAGTAACAAGATAATCAAAACAAAGTAAACTTTAAAAGGTCAACATGATTTCATGGGCTGGGAAAGTTGTCCACAGTTCACATTACAAGCCTCTTCCCACTGTACACTCAGAAAATTATGTGGCAAATACCTCTGCCTTACAAAGAGACATATTTTGAGCAAAGTATGGAGTGAAAAGATGATAAAAGAATGAGATGTTAGGAAGTCCCGTCTTAGAAAATTTACCACATGTAGAGGCACTGTGATGTCATATTACCAAGGAACAGAGTGCCAAGATTGCTGGAAAATGTTGGTCTTTATGCTGTGGATGTGTGGTTGATAAATAAAATGCTGATTGGCCAGTAGTCAGGAAGGAAGTATAGGCAGGATAAGCAGACAAGGAGAATTCTGGAAAGAGGAAGTCTGAGTCAGGAGCTGCTAGTCAGACACAGAGGAAGTACGATGACAAGGCAGAACTTCGAAATGGTACCAAGCCACATAGCTACCATAGATAAGAATTAAGGGTTAAATTAAGTGTAAGAGCTAGTCAGTAATAAGCCTGAGCTAATGGCTGAGCAGTTACAATTAATACAAGCCTCTGTGTGTTTACTTGAGGGACACGAGTGGGAGAGATTTGTCCCAGACAACCAGCCGGCCAAGACACAAAGAAAACTTCCAACTACATAGGATTAGACTTATAAATAAGTTTTATAAAAATATAAATGTGAACATTACATTATGCCAGGATTTGAATAATAATTGTAGCTACTTGTGCCTGATGATTTTTCTTAGGCACTCTGACCATTAAGTGTTAATGTTACAATGCTTGGGCATGGTAAAATTCTTGGGTTTGCTTAAAGCTTTTGTTTTGTACTAGCATCCTTGAAGCTAGTAGCCTGACAATGGGATGCCATATGCCTCTAGATTCTTAAAAAATGGGTTATAAGGTTAATTAGTAAGAATGATAACTCTATTAATGATGTCAAAACTTGAGGGAAAGTGTTTGGAAATGATAACTGTGTCTTGTCACAGTTTATCAATGATGACTAAGAGATGAACAAAAGGAAGTGAAACGCATGTCCAAAACCAAAAATGATAAGATCTTTGTTTTAGAACAAATTAAATGTCACCCATTGTATTCCATTTCTGGTAAACATCCATGACCTCTGATCTAACCAAGACTATTGGTTTAGTTATTTATTAACTTCTTGCATAAAATTAACTTTGAAAAGTCAAAATACATGTTACTGTGAACTATCAACTGCTATCAACCGAAGAGGACACTCATATTATCTATACCCATAATATATAGTCTGTTGGTCATTTTATTTGCAGTAGTGACTGCTCCAACCCCTTTCCTAGAACATTAATACTGCAGATTTTCTTCACGGAATCACACCTGGACTCAGAAGGAGAACGCATGTCCTCACCTACTAGGAAAAGTCAGAGAGAAATTTCTTGAAGAAAAAGAGCAATGGACCTGATTCCAAACTTTGCCATAGAAACATGGGCACTGCTGGCTACCATCCTGGTGCTCCTCTACCTGTGAGTAATTGCCTGGATGCCTCTCTTATGTGGCCTAACCATTGGAATGATTTTCTGGCCCTTTTTCCCTGTCAGAATGCCAAAAGATATAAAGCAATGGAAATTCATACCCCCTAGCTGAACACATTTTGTTTGTAAACTAAACCATTTAATTCACGTTGCTTTTCAGACAAATGCTCTCAACTCTTGTTAAGATGCCAATGCTGTGCACAATCAGGAGAAGGCTTAAAATGATTATAGTCAGCTGTTTCTCTTGATTTGTTTTCTCTCATTAGTCTTAT
This sequence comes from Peromyscus maniculatus bairdii, assembly GCF_049852395.1. Lineage (NCBI taxonomy): Eukaryota > Metazoa > Chordata > Mammalia > Rodentia > Cricetidae > Peromyscus > Peromyscus maniculatus. The sequence continues at coordinate 40,834,234 of NC_134874.1, read as the reverse complement.
CATTTGTTTGTCATTTTGCAGAAGGAAGATTTGAGAGACATAGAACTCCCAATGAGAGAAACTACACAAGAGATATTAATGATTACTTAGACTCAGGCCTGTCTTTCCAGAGAGTATTGTCACAGAGATTCTTTGATTACTGACATAATAACTAACTACGATGTGACTGATCACTTTAGTATAGAAAGCTGCCATTTTACAGTCTAGGGTGTAGGAAGAACCAGGACAGTGAAAAGATGGTTTATGTAGTTCATTTCCTCCTAAGTTTATTTGGGTACTACATGGTGCTATTCAACTTTTCTTGGAAAGATGGGAGCAAATACCCTTGTCCTCAGTAGGACACAATTGACAGATCAATATAGCCAATCCTAAAAAGTCTGCCTGGAGAGACATGAGTTTATTAGTTTATCACGGGAATCTGTTTGAAAGGTTACTTGCACAAGCATGAATGACTCAAAGGCAACTGTAACATCAAAACCCTACACCTGAACTGATGACTTGCAACATCACTATCTTAAAAATAAATATTTATTTTTATACTGTCCCTATGAATGATTTGCATGAATGTATTATGTGTATCACATGCATGCCTTATGCTCATGTAGGTTAAAGCAAGGCACTGGATTCTCAGATACTGGAATTATAAACTGTTGTTAGCTGTCATCTGGGGACTAGGAATCCAACCTGGATCATCTGCAAGAGCAGCAAATACTCTTAACTGCTGAGCCATCTCTCCAGGCCAAAAGCTGCACCTGGAAAGCTCTTCACAGTTTTCAGTCTGAGGGATAGGCAAGGTCAGAGAGTCTTGTCAGGAAGTTCTGCTGGTGGGCTATTCTCCCCTTCTGAGAAACCTCATTGTTCACTGCTTAAATAAAGTTGAGGCAGGATCATGTTGACCTTGCATTGCAGGTTACCCACACTATGATGTGTGTTTTAAGTCTGGTGAGTCTTTCAGAAACATTCAAACTCAAGTTTATACAGTTTTATTACATATTAACTCAAGACTGAAACCATCAAGTATTAACCTAAAAGTTTATAATAAGATGGCATGTGAAGGGGATTATTGCTCTGAATTTTTTTTTTTTTTTTGGTTTTTTTCGAGACAGGGTTTCTCTGTGTAGCTTTGCGCCTTTTCCTGGAGCTCACTTGGTAGCCCAGGCTGGCCTCGAACTCACGGAGATCTGCCTGGCTCTGCCTCCCGAGTGCTGGGATTAAAGGCGTGCGCCACCACCGCCCGGCTATTGCTCTGAATTTTTATGTTATGTTCTGCCCATCTGTTATCCTCACTGGATAAATTCTCATAATTTTCAGTGCATCCATGAATATTTATATATATTCACATATACATGCATATCTACTCATATATTAAATAAATAATATAAATGAATTAGTATATATATATATATATATATATATATATATATATATATATAATTATGTGTATATGTGCGTATGTGGGAATGTGAGTATTTATGTATATCTATGTGTATGAATATGAATAACTATGTGTATGATGAACAAGCCTGTGATCTGATTTTCTCCTTCATGTTTTAGTTATGGGACCTCTTCTCATGGACTGTTTAAGAAGCTGGGGATTCCTGGCCCCAAACCTCTGCCTTTTGTTGGGACAATGCTTAACTACAGGAGGGTGAGTGCTATCGGGTTCCCTACTTTGCTTCTGTGATTGTGTCACTTATAAAAATATCATTAAACCTGTGCCAGTTCATCTATGCAAATGGCCAGTGGGATTAATGGTAAGACTTTCAGTTGGCAAATTGGGTTACACTGAAATTATTGCCAGGTTACCTTTGGTTATTAGTGACATGTGTTTTTGACCTCAGGTTTGTATCAGATCTGGTGAGTACCCTAGCTGTTGCCACACTAAGACTTGAGCCTAAAATGCTGATGTGTAGATTTTGGGAGCCTCAAAGACTTCATTTGTTTTTCAGTACAGCTTCCAGAAATATAGTTATTCTTACTCTTTCTTTAAAAAAAGAAATACATGAAGGCCACTTAGTATAAACTCTTCAATGTAGTAGGAATCTTAAAGAGTATTTATTAATAAAATCAAACCTGAACCAGGTATTGGGGTGAACTGGAAGATCAGAGAACCAGAACAAGCCACAGCTACCTTACCTTGCCAGATCCTCAGCTGGTCTTGTTTCCTCAGACTGGAGGACTCTGAGTCCTCATCCAGAATGGGTCTCAGCTGAACTGCTGCTCAAAATCCTGAATGCTTAACCAGGCCAAATGCTTCTAGTTTCTGGTCCTCATAGCTTATATATCTTTCTGCCTTCTACCATCACTCCCTGGGATTAAAGGCTCGCTTTCTGGGATTAAAGGTGTGTATCCTTGAACACATGGATTTCTGCCTAGCTCTGCCTCCCAAGTGCTGGGATTAAAGGCGTGTGCTACCACTGCCTATCCTTTATGTTTAATATTGTGGCTGTTCTCTCTCTGACCCCAGATAAGTTTTTTAGGGTGCACAATATTTTGGGGAACACAATACTACCACACTACAACCTGAGTGATTTATTAACATCTGAGTACAATAATAATATTTACCCACCTTGCTGAGTATCTCTGGAACAAGCCTATCAGGAGGCATATAGGTACTTTGGGGGAATATGCACATACTTGAATTCTCAATTGAGCTGTTCAATCCCATTATTATTTCCAAGGCTCTAGCCAAGCATTTGCCACCAACAAGAAGATTTGCCTTTTACTCCTTTTCACTTCAAGGCAGAACCCTATATGTAACTCTAAGCAGCAGGAATGTGGAAGATGAGATGATGTTGCCTATGAACCTAGAATATTTAACCAGATTGTGAGGGTTTTTTTTTCTTGAAACAGAAGCAGAATTATTTATACAAAATCACTAGTGGAAGTATGATTTGACAAATCTGTGAAAAAATATATGTAGTGTATGGAATATAATATGTATAACTGCATACATATATCCCTATACATGTAACACTATAATACAAATTGTGACTTTACACAGAGTTTTTCTGGATGCTTCCTAAAGGCTGGACTCTTGGCCCGTCCTTCCTAAGCTTATGCCCAGGAGCAGCGCTTACGTGCAGACTGCTTCTCTGAATGCTCAAGGTTTACTTATCAGATCATAATTCTTCAAAACCAAGGACTCCATTGCTTAAGTTCCTAAGATTTCCATGCTTTCTGCCCTCATTTGAAAAAGCAATAACTTCTTTATGATTTTTGGATGACCCATTTTTTAAGGTATTCTTTGAAATACAGTGTTTGTATTTGGGTTTTGTTTTTGTTTCATGTAGTGGCTCCTATAGACAAGACTAGCCTCAAACTTGCAATTCAGATGATGACCACAGATTACTTAATCTCCTTACTCAGTGTTTGTGCATACCATGATATCTTATTTGTAGGTGACTGGGTACCAATTCTAGGACTGTGATTATGCTATGCTGACCCAAACCTGCAGGAATAAGAGACCCAAAGGTGGGGTTTTGAGACAGAGGACCAAGTGAGAGAAATAAAAAAGACAGATATCTGGGACTTGGAGAACTTACATAAACTGATGAATTAAATTATGTCAAGCAAGTTTGATGATCAGCCTACCTTGTTTCATGCTATTCATAGGGGAAAATAGTCAAGGTCAATTGAGAGACAAATAAAAAAATGTTCAGCAAAGAGAACCCAGGATACCTCAAACACAGCTACCTTAAGACTGATAACCACAACCCAGTGTAAAGAGTAGGATCCCCAGAAACTGAAACCTTAACTTCCTAGAGGCCCCAGTTTCAGACCCAGGGAGAAGTTTGTCAGATCTGTTCCTGGAATGCCTCAGAACTGACATATGTTTGTCCTTTTGCAATATTGTCTGACAGAACTTTGGATTAGTCTGAATCACACAGGATCTCCCCAACTTTTTACTTTACATGGCCCAATGGATTATTTGTGTCTAAATGTTTAAGAGCCCCAGATACTCCTTAAACAAGCAAATGTCTCTGAATATTGTCAGATGAATTACCAACACAAGTAATCTGTGGAATATACTCAACAAATATTTAACAATGTTTAAGAGATGACATATTTGCAGTTTGTAATAAATCCTTGTTTGCCTGAAGAGTTCAATTGAATGTGTGATGAGCAAGGCCCATGTCAGTCACTTTTACTTGAGGGTTAAGAAATCCAACCTAACATTCTCATGTTTCATATTCCCTGAAAATGATTTTTAATTCCTCCATTTCCATTTCTATTCATTATAATTTAAAGGAGCAGCAGAGATATATCTAAAACCAGCATGACACTGTCAAGATGATTAATGTTGCATTGCTTGTATTGTATCTCCTATGCTAAATGCCAAAAAATTTAAAGCATTTAACTTAACTTCTAGTTGTTATTTTTATTTTTATCTATGTTCTTGTGATACCAGAGCTACAGAAATGTTATAAGGAATATGATTTTCAAAATGAGCACTATGCACTTGTTTGGCAAGGGCCACTGTGGAAACAGCCTCTGACTTGAGAGCTGTAAGTACTACAAAAATTATAGTTAAAATAATATCTAAAAATCTTTTTTAGTAAAAGCCTAATGTAGTTCAAAGAGAACCTGTTGTTCAAAGTCACAATACTTGAAGTATTATTAGTTTGTACAGAACCATAGTAAATGAAGACTGTTAAAAGCAGGCTCCCATAAGCAACAGCCTCTATACAATTAGTGAGGATATGAGTAACATGTAATTTTAAAGTCCCTTCCTTTAACAAGGGACTCTCAGTCAGTTACATACATGGACAGGTAACACAAGCAGTGAGGCAAAATACAAAATGATATGCATGCCATGGTTGGTCATCTTCTCTAAAATCCCATTGATCACTCCATTATCCAGGATGGTAGCTCACAGCCTAAGGTCCCTTTGAACCTTTTCCTCTAAAGATAGTCTAAACAGAACATGGCCAATGAGAGGATTCTAGGATATTATCTTCATCCAGACTAGATGGGCAACTCAAAGACAATTCAACCAGTACTTCAGATCATCTATTCAAAGGCAAGGAGTACTTTAGAATCATGGAGCAAGCCACCCACAGGGATTCCATTCTGAACCAGGGCACAGGATTATCACTGCATTCTCGGAAATGTCCACACAAACTGGTAACTTATGGGTTATCAGAATGATGAATGAGTTGATGATGCTTGATTTTTGATCCCACATACCCTCTTAAACTATAGGCCTTCCCAGTCTCTTACATGAGAAGAACATAGTCATACTGTCTCATTAGTGACAAACAAATAGGAATAATTTATGATATACCAATATAGATAAAGTGAGCACTGCTAGGTACCACATGTGAAACATCAGAATTGTGAAATAAACAAGCATATCATTAGTAAATACTCTAGAAGGCAGGTCTTCCTATGTGACTGGATGGGCCAAAGAGGGTGTCAGTTATACAGGCAGTAGACTCTCACACTTTCCACATGTGTGACAGAGAATATGTCAGAAATGCTAAAAAAAATTGAATGTAATTAACAGACTTTTCTGTCTCCTTGACCACTTAAATTCTTCTTCAGTGAGAGGTTCAATCTGTTCCCAAGATGGGAGTGGGCTGTCCATGGGGGACTGCAAGGGATATAGCAGACTGCATGCTCCCTTCAAACTCATCATCATCTGCATCCTCAGCTTCTGGGACCTGTACCCCAGCAAATGTCTTCATAGCCTGGGAATGCAGGACAAAGTGCTTTGGGAATCAAAGTGGTCTATCAGCTTCCTATGGGAAAATACAACATCCTCTTCCATACATGAGCACAAGGTCATGACCAACCCATTTATCCTATAACAGGATCTTTCCACAAAACCTCTCCTGGAGCATGTCTACTCATATATGCTCCCCAACAGTTAATCCTTATTGTTTAGTTCTCAATGTGTTGAAATAAACTAGAGAGTAGTATTGGAAAATTTGAATTAAAGAATCGGCAGGCTATAAATTATGAACCTGGCCCATAAGGTCAAAGAGAACTAACTATCAACAGTCATTGAAGGCCCAAAGTGAATCAAGTTGTGAAGAGGTGAAGGGGCAATCTATCATGTCAATTTATCATGTAATAAATTCATGGGCTTGAGAATACCTATGTTCTTTATAAGCCAAGCAAGAATTTCATAATAAGAAGTCAAGGGACAGCCAGGATCAGTGGGCAGAAAAATCCATTCTATGGGTACCCTAGATTGCAAGAGTATGCCAGAAGGGTATGTGGGAGTAGGTAATAGTATAGGAGATAAAAGAAGCTTCATACCAATACTGGTCAGCTGCACATGAGCAGTGATTTGATGTACTAATTGTAAGGTCTTTTGATACTTTGGAGTAAGCTGTCTAGAAGTGGGGTCATTATCTCCATTTAAAAAGGGAAAAAAAAGAGTCAGATCTTTTCTAGTATGTTACAGGGAAGGTCTTAAACCTATCATATCTCCTGGCATCTTTTGAAAATCAGTTAATGTTAGGAATTACATGTGGATCTTTGTGGGTAAATGGTACTGTCTTCTGTAATATGATCTAAATAAGAAAAGGGAGCTGTAACCTGTGATATTTCTAAGGAAATTTCCAGCTGAGACTGTTGGAAGTGATGCTGGACTGTGAGAAATAACTGAGTAATTAAATTTTCAGTAGGTACTGAAATCATGTAGGTAATAAATCAATTAGGTAATAAATAATCATGAGAGAAGGGTACTTTTGTCTAACTAGGAGCAAGACTTGAGTAATAAATTGTTGACTCACGTTGGGGCTATTGGCCATACTATGTAGTAGCATCTTCTACTGATCTTTCTTCATGAGTTTCGGAAAACTAGAGGAAGGAAGGCTAAAAGCAAAATGAGGAAAGTCCTGAGGAGAATGGGGTTTGCTCAGTTAAACAAGTAGGAGCTGATTCAGGTGATTTTATAACTGTACCAGCAAAAAAGATGTTCCTCATCATCATCTGAGGTATCCTGAGGTTAATGTAATTCAAGAAATTAACCTCTGTCCTCATCGTCAGGGCCTTTTATCTCTATTTTTGACATCTTATTTTTATCTTAGTCCCCAAGTGTGTTTTGGAGTATACTGGTAGATATACATGGATGTTGAATTAAAAATGAATATGTGACAGTATTAAATCCTACAGTACAACCCCCAAATAGGAAACTCTTGTGACCCTCATAGGTGTTATTCTGTCTTTAAGCTTTCACCTACTGTTCCCATATCTTTAAATTTATAGAACCTTATTCTGGAAACAAAGAACATATTTCTCATTGAAAGTAAGGAATTTATCTAAGTACCATGGTGATACATGCCAAAGTAGAAGCTGATGCATCATATGAAAGAAAAGAGATTGTTCTTTAGAATCTTTTAGTCTCATGTTTTACTCTCAGCTATTCCTCCATTCTTTCTTTCTTACAGGTCCCCAAGTCTGACTCTTTTTGTATATTTAGCATAGTAACACTCAGTCTTGATGATTTCTATTAATCTCAAGCCCACGCCACATTAAGTGAATAAGAAAGAATGAGGATCACAATGGGCAAGGTGGTGAGATTATTTGGAGAAGGACCATGTGTGACAAATAAAGAAGATATGTAGCTGTCCCCAGGAGGTCTCGCATAAAATGATGAGTTATGTTAGAAGTTTATTAAGCAGCATAGATTCTTACATGCTATTTATAGAGGGGAAATGGCCAATGTTAGCATACAGCTAAATCAGACAATGCTGGCAAAGAGAACACAGGATGCCTCAGACACAGATGTGTTAGGACTGAACCACAGCCCCAAAACATCAAATCCTCAAAAAATACAACCTTCACTGTTTTGAGGCACTGGCTTAATCTCTAGACTGGACCTTCCCACAAGTTCAGTTCCTGAACAGGAAACAGAAGTAATGTTCTCTTTGTCATTTCATTAGAGTCCTGAAGAATGCCTTGGATCAGTCTGGCTCTACACACTAGGCTTCCACTATACAGACTGGGCTCTATCATCTGCCTAGAGACAGTTTCATACAGTTGAAATTCACAGTGACTGAATGCAAATTTCCCTGTTGGAAAATGCTTACCTTGAATGGACAAAGCCCTGGGCTTGATCCAACACCATATAAACTGGACATGGGGGCACGTACCCATAATGCCTACATTCCAGAGTATCAGAATTTCGAGGTCACTTTTAGATACACAGATAATTTTAGTCCAGGCTGAGTTACTTGGGATTCTATCTCCACAAATTAAATTGCTTGGGTTTTTTTCTCAGGTTTCCGAGGTGAAAGTTCAAAACAAGCATTCAATTTTATGTTTTATTTATGTGGGGCAGCATATCCTCATCCTCATCTTTCCACGTTGAACAGGGACACTAGGTGAAAATTCATTTGCCTCTACTTCCTTGTTACATTTCTTTTAATATAATGAGCAGCAGTTATGTATATCTAATATGCCACATACATCTCTGTTATTTTAAATTTCCTGACTATACTGAAATCCTAGAAAAGTCTTAAAGCGAGTGAAAAGGGAAGCAAATACGTTTTGTGTTTTTCATTTGTTTGTTTTGTTTTGCCTTTTTGAGACAGAGTTTTTCTGTGTAGCTTTGGAGCCTATCCTGGAACTCACTCTGTAGATAAGGTTGGCCTTGAACTCACAGATATCCCCCTGTCACTGACTCCAGAGTGCTGGGATTAAAGGTATGCACCACCATGCCTGGCCACAAATACATTTTGTACATTTATGGCAATGTCCCTGACTCTTGGTACCCTCAGGCACTCAAGAAAGGGAAAAGACAGAGTGTTCCAGGATTGCACAGTCAAAACAAAACCGGACAACTACCACAAATAAAGACAGTTACTACTTTTAATAAAGAAGAAACAATTTTGGACTGGGCAATATCCAGAAAAGAAATCATGAATATCTTTAAATCCACCATGTCAAATATCTCCTGCATTTTCTTTTTTCTCTCAGAGAACTTGGAAGAATTCCCATTAATTGCTTGGTAGGAAAATTAAATAACGAGCCTGAAGTCCCACAATTTGAATCATTTGTTTCCCATTTTGTGACCGATATAGGTAGAAAAGTAATTACTTTTATTTTTCCTTTCTTTTCCCAGGGCATATCGATATATGATATAGAATGCCAAAAACAGTATGGAGATATGTGGGGGTGAGTATTCTGCAAATGTCCAACATGTACATTTGTTATTCTATGATACCAAACTGCATGAGAGAACTTTGTCAGTCCAGAGTTAATTGGGACACCTTTGCCTGTTTTAAAGTGTCTGAAATCCTATCCTGCCAAGGTTCCATATAAGCATTGTTGCTCCAGTCTGAAGTAAGATGAGGACATTGCAGGTAATGATTTGTCTGCATCCTTTGATGTTCCAGAGACACCTAGCCTTACTTTAACCCAATGTCTTATAAGGTTCCTGCCTCTATTTGTTCTTCCTCAAGACTTTTAAAAATTGTAATTAATGCATTAATTCAGATTCTTTGAATATATGTTCATAAATTCAGGAGAGTATCTCCTGCCCATACTGATTTATACTTAGATAAAGGCAAAAAAAATTAAAAAATATTTCCAGTAAATCTGGACTTTTCAAAGATACGCTGAGGGGAAAATGAGTATTTGTAGTTATTATTTTTGTTTGATTTAATGTTTGTATAAAGTATGTTTTTTATTTTTATTACTTTATTTTTTATTTGAGGTTATAATTGCATCCTTTCTCCTCTTCCTTTTCTCCTTCAAATACATCCTCTGGTTTTCATTAATTGTTACATGACTATATGTATATGTAAGTGTATTTATATTCATATGTATGACCTATTCAGTCTGTATAGTGTTTTTTATATGTATGTTTTCAGGGCTGATCATGTGGAATTGCAATACCAGTTTGTGTGCTCTTCCCTGGAGAAGACCGTTTCTCTCATTCTCAGTAATCCTTACCTGCCTGTACTTCTTTCTATAGGTGTGAGGCATCCCAGGCCTTCACCCATGGTTTATTTTCTGAGACCAGGTCTCAATATATCCAACGATGGTCTGGAAGTCACTATGAGTCCATATGGGCCTAGAAGTCTCTGTCTTCCTTATCTGCCTCCTGGCTACTGGTCTTAGAATTCTGCACCTTCATACTTTGTTGAATTTTCTTTTACTTTTCAATTTTTATTACATGTTTTAGAAGGCATTGATTGTTTAATAAGAATGTGTATGGTTATTCCCTCTCAACATATACTATTCACTTTGAAGAAAAGGTGTTGGATATGCTACACCATGCTCTTGACTTCTGGGTTTGTTTCATTAATTATTTTGTGTGACGATTGAGGCAACTGGGGATTTGTCTAGAGCCTGTCAAGAAGTGACATCACTAGGCTATGTGCCACAAGCAAGGCAGAAGAGGTTCTGCCTCTTCATTTCTTATCCATCATCAGAAAGCACAGCATTAATCTCAGGGTCTGTTGAGCTCTCTTGCCGTGAGACCCAAGGCCATGGGCTTTCTGTGCTGCATTTGTAATGGCTCCAATTGAAAGTTGCCAGAAACATTATTGCTTGTCAATTGTTAATAATTTGCCCTTGGGGCAGTAGAGTAGCAGTGAATAATCACTTGGCATTCTTACAGAAGACTAGTTTCAGTTCACAGAAGTATGTATTATAGAACCAGAGGTAAAATCAGAATCAATATGTAATCATCTCCATTTTCCCAATACAGGCTATATAATGGGCTGCTCCCTGTGCTGGTTATCACAGAACCAGATATGATCAAGAATGTGCTAGTGAAAGAATTTTATTCTATTTTCACAAATCGACATGTAGGTATTCTTTTTTTATGTGAAAATTATACACACCAAACAAGTTATATACATATATATGTGTGTATGTAAATATATATATATATATATATATATATATATGTGTGTGTGTGTGTGTGTGTGTGTGTGTGTGTGTGTGTGTGTGTATTCAATACATTCAATAACAATTATTGAAACAACCAGGCATGAATATAAAAAGAGAAGAAAAGGGTATATGGAAGTATTTGGAAGGGAGAAATGTTGAAATTACATTATAATCTCAAAAATAAAACCTCAAAAGGTGAGTATTCATTTAATTTTTTATGATCCCACTTTGTCTAGCAGTTAGGATTTTGTGTTTTGCTCAGGAGGCCTAGCTTCCCCTTCCAGTATAGGAACACCTGTATCTTTCAAAGAAAAAAAATCAGCTGGCTTTGGTACAGTACACCTTTAATCCCAACATTCTGGAGGCAGAGACAGGTGGATCTCTGTGAGTTTGAACCCAGCCTGGTCTACAAATCAAGTTCCAGGACAGCCAGGGATACACAGGGGAAGCCTGTCTTGAAAAGAAAAAAAAACAAACAAAAGAAATTATTATGAGAGGCTGAAGATGTTGATTTGTAGTAGCTTAACCTGACCTAGAGTTGAATCTCAACCACTACAAAATGAACAAACATTTTGTAATAAAATTATTATGGATTCACTGTAATTTGCCAACAATGTACAAGTCATGCTATGTGTCTTCATGCTGTTTTGTTCAGATGGGGAACATCAACCTTTCCCAAGGAGAAATTCTCAGCACTCAGAGATAAGCAGAAAACTTCTTTCATTGGTTCACAACCATCATTTAAGCAGTCCCAACTTGCTGTCTAATTGGGTATTCATGGTGGTCACTTCTCAAGGGGGAAGGACAGATGTGACCCTGGTCAGTAGGGAATGGACAAGCAGGGTCACAAAGCAGAAGTCACTAGTTCATTTTAGCCTCTCTGCTGTCTCAGGGCAGAGGATGGTTTACTGTCTCCTTATACTTATGTCACCCCATAGTCCCTAAGGAAGCTTGGTAATCATAATTAAGGTTAAAGTTGGTGTTTTCCTGTCTCCTTCAGTTTTTTCAAGGCAGTTTATTATTTATTTTATTTGGCAGTGTGTTTAAGCTTTATTAGTAAGTGTGAGTGCTTGCATTCAAACTGAGTTTGGTCTGATGACAGAGCTAAAATAATTTATCCACATTTATATACCTCCTGGTATAAACAGCTTTGAATGGTACTTTTAATTTTTTTTAGTTAAAATACAAATATTTTATTTGCTTACTCCTACTCATTCCCCCCTCGTTCCCACCCCAGCTCCCTTTAGATAATATAAAATATTTAATCCCTAGGAGTCATTAATCATTCCCTCTTCCCCTCCTGTATTTTCCTCCTTCTTCCCTCTCTAGTTAAGAGTCCCTCCCATTTTCCCCATTTCTCCTTTATATTACCTGTGTCCTGCCATTTCCCTCTTTGGGATCCCGTTGTCATAGCCCCATTTTAGTTTCCTCCTTTCTGTGATCTCTCTGTTGTATTCACACATATGGAGATTGAGGGCTAGGAACCAATGGTATGAAATAACATGGGGTATTTGTCTTTGCGGATCTGGGTTATCTCACTCAATATAATATTTTCTAGTTCCACTTGTTTACTGCATGGTTTAAATTTTATTTACAGCTAAATGGAACTCCATTGTATACATATACTGCATTTTTAATATCTATTCACTGTCTATTAGTTGAAGGATATTTAGGTTGTTTTCATTTCCTAGTAATTGTGAACAGAGCATAAATGAATATATCTGCACAAGCATCTGTGGAGTAGAATGTTGTCTTTTTTGAAGAATTTCCAAGAAGTGGTAAAAGCTGGTTTACATGGTAGATTTATTTTTAGTTTATTGGAGCACTATCCACAATGATTTTCAGATTGCACCAGTTTGCAATCACACAGTAGATTATGATTCCATTTTCCTACATTCTCACTAGCATTTGTTGTTGTTGGTTGTCTTGATTTTAGCCATTCTGAGATTGGTAGTATGAAATCTCAAAGTTGTTCTAATTTTTATTTACCTAATTTCTATGGGTAATGAACAATCAGTAGATATTTTTTAGACATTTTTATGTCTTCTTTTGGGAATTTTTCAACTCTATTACCCACTTTCCTTGAGACAGAGTCTCTCTGCAAAGCCCTGGTTATCCTAGAACTCACCATGTAGACCAGGCTGTTCTTCAAATCACATGAATCCACCCCCCTTTACCTCTGGAGTACTGGTATTAAAGGTGTGAGATACTATGCCCATCTCTCATATCTCATTTTTAAATTGGGTCATTTGTGTTTTTAAGTCTTTGAGGTTTTTTTTTTGGGGGGGGGGGTGTAACATAAATTCTGATATTAAGCCATTATCAGATGTGTAGCTGGCAAAGATTCTCACTTTGTAGAGTTTGCCTTCACTCAATTGACTGCCTCCTCTGCTGTACAAAGCTTTTTAATTTTGGGAGGCAATATTTGTCAATTGTTGACCTTAATTTCCACACAAATGGAGTCCTATTCATGAAATCCTTTCTTATACCTACATTCTTTAGGGTACTGCTTCAGTTTTCTTCTGGAAGATCTCGAATTTCAGATTTTACACTGATGTCTTTGATCTATTTGTAGAAAGTTTTCAGTAAGATGATTGATATGGGTCTAATTCATTCTTTTCATGTGGACATCCTGTTTTCACAGCACATTTGTTAAAGATGCTGTCTGTTCTCCAGTGTGTATTTTTGGATCTTTGTCAAATATCAGGTGGCTATAGACATGTGTACTCATGTTCTAGTTTTTTGTTTCCTCCATTGATCTATATATCTATTTTTCCACCAGTAAGATACATTGTTTTTAATACTGCTGTGCAACATATTTTGAAATCTGGAATGATAATTATTTCTGCATTGTTCTTATTATTAAGGATTGCTCTGGCTATCCAGGATCTTTTTTGATTCCATGTGGATTTTAGAAATTTTTTCTAGTTCTGTGAAGAATGCTGTTGTGATTTTCTTGGTGTTGCCCTGAGTCTATAAATTGCTTTTGGTAGAATCATCATTTTCACAATGTCATTTATACTAGTACAGAATCAAAGGATGTCTTTCTGTCTTGTGGTGTCTCAATCTCTTTATTCTGAGATTTAAAGTTTTAACTGTAGAGTTCTTTCCCCTCCTTGAATATGTTCATTGCAAGGTCAATTATATACTTTGAAGGTATTTTAAGTGGAGATGCATACATGATCTCCTTCTCAATCTTCTAGTGTACACATTGGCTCTCTGCCTCTTTACTGAAATTGTTCATCATTTATACATGTTTTCTAGTAGAATGTATATTTGTATATGTATAAATATATTGTATATATATTCTGCAAATAAGAATAATTTGACTTTTTCTTTTTGTATAATTTCCTTCTCTTATTATTTTACTCTAGCTAGTGCTTTGAGGATTATATTGAAAAAAGAGCAGGGATAGTGCACAGCCCTGTCTTGCTCTTGATTTTATTTTATTTTAATGGTATTGCTTGAATATTTCTCCATTTAGGATAATGTTGGCTGTGGGTTTGCAATATAGAGCATTATTATTTTGTTGTGAATTATATATTTTATTTGATGTATGTTTCTGTCATTCTTACTCTCTCAAGAACTTATATAATGAAGGCATGCTGAATTGTTTTCAAAAACTATCTCAAAAGTATCTCCTCTGCCAATATTGGAACTCATTATGTAGTTCAGGATGATGTTGACCTCCCAGATATCTACCTGCCTCTCCATCCTGTGTGCTGAGTTTAAACACACAGCATCACTGTGCTGAACATTTTTAACCATTTATTTATTTATTTATTTATTTATTTATTTATTTATTTATTTATGTGTTTATTCATTTATAGACTAATTCTTTTTAATTTTAAAATTAGTTGTGTGCATGTGCATCAGAATGTGGGTATGTGCACATAAGTAATGATAGTAATTCTTATTTTATGTCTTCATTATTTCATATATGTGTGTATTATCAATTTTATTATGATATTATTGCAACAAATACAATACATGATAACATGGATATATAATACACACTCCTATATACATATATGTGTGTGTGTGTTGCTTATATTCACCTCCTATTACCTAAGCTTGTCTCTCTCCAATTCTTACTATTTCTCTTCCTTTTCTAAATTATATTTCATTCTGCTCTAGTGTCTTTAAAAAATTGGATGACTCTAGTGAATCTAGTAAGTGTTGATTACAAGAAAATATATATTATAAAATTATTTTCAGGAACATAGAGACCCTATCACTCTCTGCACTGCTAAAGTAAATGGTTTCCCCCTTCTCTGGTTGCCACTACCTACCTATAAATCCTAAGGAAGAGACAGAACCTCATGAACCTTTCCCTTCTCTATGGTGGAATGTTGATGGGTATTATCTTGCGAATGGACTTAGGCCAATAACTGCAATTCTGGAACTGCAATGATATTTCATGCACAGAAGTGAACTTTCTGTATGTCTCTAACCTTCCTGTTGTTCAAAAATGTATAAGAAACTTTATTTATGTTTATTTAAATATGTGTATGTGTTTGTGAATATGAGTAAAGTACCCATGAAACCATAAGAAGTTGTTGGATTCCCTGCTTCTAGATGCACAGGCAATTGCCCTACCTGACAGGGGTTTTGGAGACTGAACTCAGGTCCTTGTCAAAAGCAGTATATTTTCTTAACTAGTGAGCCTCTTCTGCTCCTCTCCCTTTTTCATTCTCCCCTGAGTGGATTATTTAGATGTCATATTTAGGAGTGATCATTCTGAATTCACCTTTTTTATATTGCCTAGTTATAAATTGCTATATTAATCTTTGGCCATGATAAAATGAAACTTCTAAGACAAACACTGACAGAAGTAATCTGAGGATATAAACATAAGAATCTAGAGGGCAATTAGATGAGCATCACATTCCATTTTGTAGTGCAGAAACAGTTGTTTCTGCACTAGGGCCTATGACATGCTTTTATCAGTTTTAAAATACTGCATATGGAAAGATGGCTCAGGCATCAAGAAAACTAACTGCTATTATACAAGACAAGGGTTCAATTCCCAGTAGCCACATGGTACCTGAACTCAACTCTGAGTCCAATCTCATTGGATCTGATGCCCTCTACTGGGATCTACAGACACTGCACATTTTTAGTACAGATGTGTTGAAGATATACATGGAAGAATGCTCTTGCAAATATTAGTAGCTCCACAGATATGGTGGGTGACATCACAAGCTTCTTTCCTGTCTGTGCTGGATTTGTAAAATTTAACTGATCTTCTAGAAGTCTAGTGGGGATAACCATAGCAACCGTGAGTCCATGTGAGTAATACTCATGTCATGCCCAGAGTCAAGACCTTCATGGCACTCCTCTGGGTCTAGGAGTCTTTCAGCCATGTCTTCCACAATGTTTCCTGAGCCTTGGGGGTGAATGGTTGTAGAATGGTTATTCTATCACTTTCAATTTCCTTATTTTTTGTATACTTTTTTTGTTCCATGTAGTTAATAACATATCTATATGGAAATATTTCCACTTGCAGTGAAATCTGAGTGCCTTTTAGTTTATATTTGCCTCTCATTGCAAAAGCTAGATGTCAGGTTAGGATGTAGTAAAAGGTGAGAACTAGTTGTTTAAAATCATCTCTTAATGGGAAATTCAGTGTTTCTTAACAAAGTGAAGTGCTGGATGAAGAAGGTTTTGCTCGATATAGTTTTTATCATATGTATGAGGTTTCCCTCTCATTATTGATATGTATTTATATCATCAAGAACTATTGAAATATTCCAAGTTAGAATCAAATACAGGAGCATATGGTGGAAGAAACTTTCCAAGGGGAAAAGAGAATTATAGTGCTCCTTTGCTTATATTTCATGATAAACAATGGAGAGATATTTACATGATATTCAATTAATGCTTTGGCTAATAATACCCATTTCTTGGTATTTATGTTAATTTAATAATTACTGTTTCATGTAACTTCTTTTTAAAATAGCTCAAGCTGAATATACTTGGAAGTGCAAAACTGGTCTAAGGAAAATTTGCCAATATAGCCCTCCTCTATACCCTATTGTTCTGGTTGCATTTTGGCAACATGAAACAAACATAGGCATAGCTAGGAAGAGAAACCTCAGTTGAGAAATGCTTCCATCAGCTTTCTTGTAAAAAGACTGGAGCATTTTCTTCATTAGTAACTGTTCAACTCATTAGAGTTTGGTGCCACCTCTGGGTAGGTAGTCCTGGATTGTATTTGAAAGCAGGCTGGAAAAAAACATGGTGAGCAAGCCAGAAGGAGCATTCCTCCAAAACTCCTGCTTCAGTTCCTGCCTTCAGGTTCCTGCCTTGAGTTACTGCCTTCACTTTTCTCAGAGACAGAATATGGCCTGAGAGTTGTAAGATTACTAAATGCTCTCCACAAGAAGTTGCTTTTTTCCATGGTCTTTATCACATCAATCAAAATCTAACTAAGAAATCAACTTTCTCTCTACTGACATGGAGAATACTTTTAGTCTTCTACCTGTTTTTTCACAGAAAAAGGCATTTTTTTCTACAGAAGGATTCACATTGAAATGAATATTGTAATATAACAACTTTATCCCACACGGATGGTGTATGTATCCATACTTTAACTTTGAAGCATTTTATATGTTATTTATCACATATGTTTGCCTGAATGTATGTATGTGTACTGCATGTGTGCAAGTACTCACAGAGAGTAGAATAGGGCATCAGACACACAGAACTGGAGTTACTGACAGTTGTGAACCACCTAATGTAGCTCCTAAGAATTTAACCAGAGTCCTTGCAAGAGGATCAAGTGGTGTAGACCACGGAGCCATTGCTTCAGCCCTAGTTTGAGGAACTGCTGTTGAGGGACTAGTATGAAACCTGCCACCTAGAAGAGGGTTAGTAACTGTTAAAGAGTGTTGTCTACTTTATGCAGGTTTTGTAACTGTTAAGATAACCAATCTAATTCAGGGCAAAATTTTTCTTGGTATTGTAGTTTTTTGGTCCACTTGGATTTATGAAAAAAAGTATAACAACTTCTGAGAATGAAGAATGGAAAAGAATCCGATCATTGATGACACCAGCCTTTAGCAGTGGAAAACTGAAGGAGGTAAGCTTATGAAGAGCTTTTTATTGTAAATGGAGTAGATTTTATCAGAGGAATGGTAGAAATAATATCACACTCTTTAAAGAGATGTTCCTTTGAGAATTATATTGTTAAGAGTGGTCTTTGTTTTGTTTTGTTGTTATTTTGTCTTGTGTAGTCATTTTAAAAATATGATGATCTTTATATAATTTCAAAAGACCTTTTATTTTAGAAACTCAGATGTTGCCATTTATCATGAGACTGTGTTGTGTTTTGTGCTTAGATGTTCCACATCATCCAAGAATATGGAGATGTGATGGTGAAAAACATGAGTCGGGAAGTAGAGAAGGGCAAGAGTGTTACCATGAACAAGTGAGTAGTGATACATGCATTGTCATGCCCCATCTGGAAATCTCCCTCTGCCTGATAAGTAGATGAATTATTCTGGAGCAGAGTAAGGGAGAGGCATGAATTTACCCAAATACCTTGTGAGTAACAAAATTAGGTTACCAGTTATCATCTTGTATATTCTAGAATAGTTTAGAATGAAAGAAGAAAATTTAGAAATGGTGCAGATGAGGGGTTAAGAAATGTGTGAGGAAGATATATGTGCTACATAAGAGGTCATTGATTTGACAAGTGTATTATAGCTATAACTTTCAACTATCTAAATATTCAGTTTTTGCTGAGTGTCTTAGAAAAATATAAGCAAGAAACAAATTCCTTCTACCTTTTTCATCCAACAGAAGATGTAGAAGGTTCTGGAAATGGTGTGGGTAGTAAAATCCTATTGATTTCTGAAGATACAACAGTAGTAAACTCAGGCTTTGTTGATTATACTGCAGACCAATAGTCACATAGCTTAGAGGTTGTGTGAGTAACACATTAACTCACCTGCTTCTCTCCTTAGTGTATTTGGGGCCTACAGCATGGATGTGCTCACTGGAACCTTATTTGGAGTGAAGGTGGATTCCCTCAACAACCCCCAGGATCCCTTTGTGAAAAACACAAGAAAGCTTTTTATATTTGACTTTTTCAATCCATTGGCTTTCTCTACAGGTATATAGTCTATTTTTCAACTATATTAAGATCTTAAACTTATTTTAATTACCATAAAATATAAAGTTTCCTCATAGCATATCCATACACAATTATTATCTCCCCCATCTTGCATTCACTCCTTTATAATCTGATTATTTTACCCCCCTTTGAATTTTCATATCACATGTTGTTACCCATCATTGCCACATACTTTTGTACTTTTTGATAGACAGAAGATGATTGTGTAATTTCTGTCTTTGAGCTATTAATGTCATGATTTATATTTATACATTTACATATATTGAATCACTCACTCCTCCATCTCTTGAATGAATCGTGAATCAAAGGTAAATTAATGTTATCTACTTCCAATGTTTCTCTGTTTATTATATTATGGATAATATATTTATTTTAAGAGTGGGTGTAGATGTCACTCACTATTATATTGCAGAATTTATTGTGACATTATATCTATTAGCATTTTTATGAAAGTGAGTGCACATATTGATACATACACATTTAGAGTTGCAAAACCTTGTGGATGGATAGTTTCTGGAAAGTATATAAAGCAATCTCCTACATCCTTGTGACTAGCTTTAGTTTGATATTGGAATAATGATGCACGCTTGTTTCTTGTGTTGATATTTGGTGGTTGGTAACAATTCGTGGGTCAGGAAAAAACATTATGATTGATAGGCAAATATGCTAGTCTCTGTATTATTTACTTACTCATTTATTAAAAGACAGGTTCCATGTATTCCTAGCTGGTCTAGAACTGGCTATATAGATGAGAATTGTCTGAATCTCACAGTGATCTGCCTGCCTCTGGCTGTTGAGTGCTGAGATTAAAGGATGTATCACTATCTTCAGCCTTAGTCTGTGTCCTTAGATAAAGGAATATAGAATGTTAATATTAAGACTTCTTATTGAAAGTCATGCATGGATTCCTGACATGTTATTGATTTTCTACTGTCTGACATTGTTTTGACCCTCTGTTCTTAACAGGTTTCTCAGCATCATATTTTCCTCTAGCATGTTGGCTGTGTTTGTTTTTTTCCTAGGTCAAACTGATCTGTACATTATATAATGCAATCAGACTTTATATTGTAAGAAATTCTTTAGCATGACATAGCAGGGAAAGTTTTTCCTCCTTTGATTATAATAAATAGCCATATTTATTACACACACACACACACACACACACACACACACACACACATATATATATATATATATATATATATATATATATATAATATTCACCAGTTACTGTTTTCTTATCATGAAAAACATCTTTTTAAGACATCCTGGCATTTTTATTTTCCTTTTGAAAATACAGGAGATATGCTCATTGACCTGTCCTTATATGTGACATCATCCTTCCTTTGGCACCTTCCAGTAGGCTTTCTTTATTCTGCGAGTTCACTGCATTATCTTCAATGTGAATAGGGAAGTTTCTTCTCCAGTCTTCATATCAGTGTTATACTCTTTTCCATTGTGCATCATGGCGAACATTTCTTTCTTTCAGTCTGGGAACTTCTGTTCTGTCATTTTTTATTTATTTTTTATTTCATTTTACAATACTATTCAGTTCTACATAACAGCCACAGATTCCCTTGTTTTCTCCCTTCCTGGCCCCCTCCCCTTCCCCCCAGCTCACCCCCCATTCCCACCTCCTCCAGATCATGGTCTCCCCCAAGGACTGAGATCAACCTGACAGACTCAGTCCAGGCAGGTCCAGTCCCTTCCTCCCAGATTGAGTCAAGCGTCCCTGCATAAGTCCCAGGTTTCAAACAGCTAACTCATGCAATGAGCACAGGACTTGGTCCCACTGCCTAGATGCCTCCCAAACAGATCAAGCAAAATGACTGTCTCACCTATTCAGAGGGCCTGCTCCCTTAGTCTTTGGTTCATAGTTCATGTGTTTCCATTCGTTTGGCTCCTTGTCCCTGTGCTTTATCCAACCTTGGTTTCAACAATTCTCGCTCATATAAACCCTTCTCTTTCTCACTAATTAGACTCCCAGGGCTCCACCCGGGGCCTAGCTGTGGATGTCTGTTTCTGGCACAACTATTAGGGTGTTTGGCCATTTCATCACCAGAGTAGGTCAGTCCCGGCTGTCTCTCGACCATTGCCAGCAGTCTTTTGTGGGGGTATCTTTGTGGATTTCTGTGGGCCTCTTTAGCACTTGTTTCTTCCTTTTCTCATGTGGTCTTCATTTACCATGGTCTGCTATTCCTTGTTCTTCCTCTCTTTTCTTGATCCAGCTAGGATCTCCTGCTCTCTTTCCCTCAACCCTTGCCCTTCATTGCTCCCACTCATGTCCAGGCTGTTAATGCAGATCTCATCCATTTCTCCGTCATTGGGTGATCTCCGTGTCTTTCTTGGGGTCCTGTTTTCCAGGTAGCCTCACTGGTGATGTGAGTAGCAGTCAAGCTATCCTTGTTCCACATCTAGTATCCTCCTATGAGTGAGTACATACCATATTTGTCTTTTTGAGTCTGGGTTACCTCACTCAGGATAATTTTTTTTCTGGATCCATCCATTTGACTGCAAACCTCATGATGACATTGTTTTTCTCTGCTGAGTAGTATTCCATTGTGTATATGTGCCACATTTTATTTATCCATTCTTCAGCATGATGTCATTGTCTTTCTCTGCTGAGCAGTATTCCATTGTGTATATGTGCCACAATTTATTTATCCATTCTTCAGTTGAAGGGCATCTAGGTTGTTTCCAGGTTTTGGCTATTATAAACAATGCTGATATAAACATAGCTGAGCAAGTGCTCTTGTGGTATGATTGAGCATTCCTTGGGTATATGCCCAAGAGTGGTATAGCTGGATCTTGGGGGAGATTGATTCCCAATTTTCTAAGAAAGCAGCATATTGATTTCCAAAGTGGTTATACAAGCTTGCATTCCCACCAGCAGTGAAGGAGAATTCCCCTAGTTCCACATCCTGTCCTTCATAAGGTGTCTTCAGTGTTTTCAGAGTTGTTTTGATTTGCATTTCCCTGATGATTAGGGATGTTGAGCAATTCCTTAAATGTCTTTCAGCCATTTGAGTTTCCTCTGTTGAGAATTCTGTTTAGATCTAAAGCCCATTTCTCAATTGGACTGTTGGTCGTTTTGATGTCTAATTTCTTGAATTCCTTATATATTCTGGATATCAGTCCTCTGTCAGATGTGGGGTTGGTAAAATCTTTTCCCATTCTGTAGGCTGTAGCTTTGCCTTGTTGACCATATCCTTTGCTCTACAAAAGCTTCTCAGTTTCAAGAGGTCCCATTGATTGACTGTATCTCTCAGTGTCTGTGCTACTGGTATTATATTTAGGAAGTGATCTCCCATGCCAATGCATTCAAGACTACATCCTACTTTCTCTTCTAGAAGGTTCAGAGTAGCTGGATTTATGTTGAGGTCCTTGTTCCACTTGGACTTAAGTTTTGTGCACCGTGACAGATATGGATCTATTTGCAGCCTTCTACACAATGATATCCAGTTATACCAGCACCATTTGTTGAAGATGCTTTCTTTTTTCCATTGCACACTTTTGGCTTCTTTGTCAAAAATTATATGTTCATAGGTGTGTGGGTTATTGTCACGGTCTTCAATTCGATTCCATTGGTCCACATGTTAGTTTTTATGCCAATACCAAGCTGTTTTTATTACTGTAGCTCTATAGTAGAGCTTGAAGTCAGGGATCATGATGCCTCCAGAGGTTGTTTTATTGTACAGGATGCCTTTGGCTATCCTGGGTTTTTTGTTTTTCCATATGAAGTTGAGTATTATTCTTTCCAGGTCTGTGAAGAATGTGTTAGTGTTTTGATGGGGATTGCATTAAATCTGTAGATTGCTTTTGGTAAAATTGCCATTTTTACTATGTTGGTCTTGCCTCTCCATGAGCATGGGAGATCATTCAATTTTCTGACATTTTCTTCAATTTCTTTTTTCAGGGGCTTAAAGTTCTTGTCATATAGGTCCTTCACTTGCTTGGTTAGTGTTACCCCAAGGTATTTTATGTCATTTGTGGCTATTGTAAATGGTGATATATCTCTGATTTCCTTCTCTGCTTCTTTATCCATTGTATATAGTAGGGATACTGATTTTTTTGAGTTGATCTTGTTTCCTGCTATGTTGCTGAAGGTGTTTATAAGCTGTATCAGTTCCCTGGTTGAATCTTTGGGGTCACTCAAGTATACTATCATGTCATCTGAAAATCTGGAAAGCTTGACTTCTTCCTTTCCAATTTGTATCCCCTTAATCTCCTTATGTTGTCTTATTGCTCTGGCTAGAACTTCAAGTACTATATTGAATAGGTATGGGGAGAGTGGACAGCCTTGCCTTGTTCCCGATTTTAGTGGAATTGCTTTGAGTTTCTCTCCATTTAATTTGATGTTGGCTGTTTGCTTGCTGTAAATTGCCTTTATTATGTTTAGGTATGTTCCCTGTATTCCTGATCGCTCCAAGACTTTTATCATGAAGGGGTGTTGGATTTTGTCAAATGCCTTTTCTGCATCTAGTGAGATGATCGTCTGTTTTTTTTTCTTTGAGTTTGTTTATATGGTGTATTACATTGATGGACTTTCATATGTTGAACCACCCTTACATCCCTGGGATGAAGCCTACTTGGTCATGGTGGATAATTTTTCTGCTGTGTTCTTGGAGTCTGTTTGCCAGTAATTTACTGAGTATTTTTGCATTGATGTTCATGAGGGAGATCTGTCTGTAGTTCTCTTTCTTTGCTGTATCCTTCTTTGGTTTAGGAATCAGGGTAATTGTAGCCTCATAGAAGGAGTTTAGTAATGTTCCTTCTGTTTCTATTATGTGGAACAATTTAGAGCGTTTTGGTATTAACTCTTCTTTGAAGATCTGGTAGAATTCAGAATGGCTGAAACCATCAGGTCCTGGGCTTTTTTTGGTTGGGAGACTTTTAATGACTGTTTCTATTTCCTTAGGGGTTATTGGACTATTTAAATAGTTTATCTGGTCTTGATTTAACTTTGGTATGTGGTACCTATCCAGAAAATTATCCATTTCTTTTAGATTTTCCAGTTTTGTGGAGTAGAGGTTTTTGAAATATGACCTGATAATTCTCTGGATTTCCTCAATGTCTGTTCTTATGTCCCCCTTTTCATTTCTGATTTTGTTGACTTGGATTCTCTCTTTCTGTCTTTTGGTTAGTTTGGTTAAGGGCTTTTCTATCTTGTTGATTTTCTCAAAGAACCAACTCTTTGTTTCATTATTTTTTTGTATTATTCTCTTTGTTTCTATTTTATTAATTTCACCTCTCACTTTGAAAATTTCCTGGCATCTATTCTTCCTGGGAGAATTGGCTTCTTCTTGTTCTAGAGCTTCCAGGTGTGCTGTTAAGTCACTAGTGTGAGATTTCTCCAACTTCTTTATGTGGGCATTTAGTGCTATGAATTTCCCTCTTAGCACTGCTTTCATAGTGTCCCATAAGTTTGGGTATGTGGTGTCTTCATTTTCATTGGTCTCTAGGAAGACTTTAATTTCTTTCTTTATTTCTTCCTTAACCCATTGGTGATTCAGTTGAGCATCATTCAGTTTCCATGAGATTGTAGGTTTTCTGTAGTTTTTGTTGTTGTTGAAATCTAACTTTAAACCATGGTGGTCTGATAGAACCCAGGAGGTTATTCCAATTGTTTTGTATGTGTTGAGATTTGCCTTGTGGCCAAGTATGTGGTCTATTGCTGAGAAGAAGTTATATTCTTTTTTGTTAGGATGGAATGTTCTGTAGATATCTATCAGGTCCAAATGGGTCATAACACCAGTTAAGTCCTTTATTTCTCTGTTAAGTTTCGATTTGGGAGATCTGTCCAGTGGTGAAAGTGGGGTGTTGAGATCTCCCACTATTAATGTGTGGGGTTTTATATGTGGTTTAAGCTTTAGTGATGTTTCTTATTTATATGTGAGTGCCCTTGTGTTTGGGGCATAAATGTTCAGAATTGAAACTTCATCTTGGTGCATCTTTCCTGTGATGTGTATGTAATGCCCTTCTTGATCTCTTTTGATTGATTTTAGTTTGAAGTCTATTTTGTTGGATATCAGGATGGCTACACCCGCTTTTTTCTTAAGACCATTTGATTGGAAAGTCTTTTCCCAGCCTTTTATTCCTAGGTAGTGTCTGTCTTTGAATTTGAGATGTGTTTCTTGTATGCAGCACAAAGATTGGTCCTGCTTTGGTATCCTTTCTGTAAGCCTATATCTTTTTATAGGTGAATTAAGTCCATTGATATTAAGGGATATTAATGACCAGTGATTGTTCATTTCTGTTATTCTTGGTGGTAGTGTGTGTGTGTACTTCTCTTCTTTGGGGTTTACTGCTGTGACTTTATCTATTGCCTATGTTTTTGAGTGTGTATCTGACCTCCTTCGCTTTGAATTTTCCTTCTAGTGCTTTCTGTAGGGCTGGGTTTGTGGATAGGTATTGTTTAAATCTGGCTTTGTCTTTCAATGTCTTGTTCACTCTGTCTATGATGATTGCAAGTTTTGCTGGGTATATTAGTCTGGGCTGACATCCATGTTCTCTTAGTGTTTGCATTCCATCTGTCCAGGTCTTTCTGGCTTTCAAAGTCTCCATTGAGAAATTGGGTGTTATTCTGATGGGTTTGCCTTTATAGGTCACTTAGCCTTTTTCCTTTGCTGCTCGTAATATTCTTTCTTTATTCTGTACATTTAGTTGTTTGATTATTATGTTGAGAGGACTTTTTTGGGTGCCTAGTCTGTTTGGTGTTCTGTAGGCTTCTTGTATCTTTATAGGCATTTCCTTCTTTAAGTTGGGAAAGTTTTCTCCTATAATTTTGTTGAATATATTTTCTGTGCCTTTGAGTTGGTATTCTTCACCTTCTTCTATCCCTATAATTCGTAGGTTTGGTCTTTTCATGGTGTCCCAAATTTCTAGGACATTTTGGTTCATGACTTTGTTGGCTTTAGTGTTTTCTTTGACTTATGATTCTATTTTCTCAATCATATCTTCAATGGCAGAAATCCTCTCTTCGACCTCTTGCATCCTGTTGGTTATTCTTGCATCTGAAGTTCTTGTTTGTTTACTCAGATTTTTTATTTCTGGTATTCCCTCTGTTTGTGTCTTCTTTATTTTTTTGTATTTCCCTTTTCAGGTCTTGGACTGTTTCCTTTATTTGTTTCATTGCTTTTTCATGATTGTCTTTCAGTACTTTATTGTTTTCTTCCAGTACTTTATTGTTTTCTTCCAGGATTTTATTGTTTTCTTCCAGGACATTATTGTTTTCTTCCAGGACTTTATTGTTTTCTTCTAATTTGTTTGCCCTTTCCTCTAGTTGTTTACAGCGTTCTCCCCATTTTCTTGTCTTTAGCTCTACACAAGCCTCTACCTTCTTCATGATGTTATTCATAAGGCTGTTTTCCTCTGCTTCTTCTAATTTTTGATGTTCAGGTCTAGATGTTGGAGGCGGGCTAGGTTCTGGTGATGCTGTATTGCTCTTCATTTTGTTGTATGTACTTCTGCCTTGACGTCTGCCCATCTCCTTGTGGTTCATTCTTGGTCTTATCAGCGCACTTGGTTCAGACAAAGCTGACAGATTCAGGAAGTCTCTCTCTCTCTTGTCCAGATGGCAGCTCTCTTGTCCAAATGGGAACTCTGGGGTATGATGGAAGCTCTTATCTGTATGGGAAGTCGGGGGTAGGATGGGAGCTCTCTGGTCCAGAAGGGAAGTCGGTGGCAGGATGGGAACTGGGGGCAGGTCTCTAAGTTTCAGCTGTTTTGTGATTTTATTGAGAATATTTTCTATGCCTTTGACATGGAATTCTTGTAATTGTTCTATGATGAAAATCATAGACTTTCTCTTATCTCCCCAAAACTTACAGGTTCCATTCAACTCTTTAACCAATTGATGACTAATCATGACTGAATAATGTTATTACTCTGCCTTGTCTTCAAGCCTACAACTACTGTTGTCTATATGATCCATTCTATCTCTGAGGCTTTCCCATGAAATTTGTATTTGACTTAATTGTTGAGGCCCACAGAAGTTTCCTAGTGAGACCTGAGCTTTCTATTCTTAGCAAGGCTCCATAAGTCGATGGACTGAACATGTGTGTGGTTACTAGGTGTTTGCAAATGTCTGCACTTGACTGTGAAGTATGCTTTGATCTAGCAAGGGGGAGGATTTTGGCACCACACCTTGGCATTGTTACACAAAGCCCTTCTGAAGAGTCCAAAGGGACCACTGGTTATTAACTCAGGCCCTTCCAAAGCTATCCTTTGTTTCTGTCTTTCTTCTAGTTGGCTAGTCCTCTCTTTCTACCTAATATGTCTTATTCCTTTCTCCTTAAGAGTATCCTGGAAAAGATGGGAATAGGCCCCCACACTTGATGATACTTTCATTTCTGTCATCGTTTCATTTTGTTTTTCTTCTGTATATCCATCTCTTTATCAAATTCCATCTTAATGCCATTATTCAATTTCCTTATTTCTTTCGACATTTGGTGTTTCCTTGGGATTAATTCAGAAGATAGGCATGTGTTCACTGAATTCTTTGAACATAATTTACAATTACTTTGATCACTTTTTTAAATTACAAACTGGTCTATGGCTCAGAATTATTGTTAACTAGTTCCTTTCTCCTAAATCAATCCATTTCTATTCATCTATGTATTACCACATGTCTCGTGGCTTTACCTATGTTACCCTACAAACTTGCTGCTCTAGTGGCCTTCAGCATCTTTGCTGACACTGTCTTTCTTCTCACTGTAACTTTGTTTGGATTTCTTACCTGCTTTAACTTTTCTTGCCATAGTCTAAAGCAAAGCAGTTTCTTTATTAACTGATGGTAGCAACACATATTCACAGCATACAGAAAGACCATCCTACAACACTTCTTCTCTTCTGTCTAATCAAAACAGAAGGTTTTTATTTTAACATAGTAAAATTACATATAACAAAACAGCTACCAAGCAAGAATTAAAATTACAATATCTAGTCTATTTATATTTGGCAATATTAAAGAAAATATTCTATCATCTATCCTATATTTGTGAGTCTAAAGTTTACTTTTTATCATAACCAAGGAAAACTATAATTATAACTATCTATTCTTCAACTCCATTAAGACAACAAATGATATAATATTAGCTAATTAAACAGGAAGTGCATTACAAGCAACTTCAAATTCTAGAAATGACAGAGACATCTGGCTGCCTGGACAATCACTCAAAGCTCTTCTGTAAAATTTGGGCCTAGAGAGGCTGGCAGTCTATTTAGAGAAGCAGGAAATTTGAAGGATTGTTTATCCTATTGGCAAAGTTCACCAGTCACTTATCTCTGTGTCATGCAGAATGTCTGGTAGATTCTCCTGTGAAGCAGGAACCTGAAGGACCATCTCACCTTATTTAAGCAAATTTCGGTGTGCACCTTCTAATGAGTCATGCATGTCAAGTTTATACAACATACTGTTAAGCAGTCCAGGCAAGAGCAGTTTCTTGCCTAAATGGGTAGCCTTTTCCACATTGTAGGAAGACTTCATAATGAGTTTCTTCAATGTCCATCATCCTCTTTGTAGTAATTGTTGCTGCCAGGGGCAGACATGTCTCAATGTTCAGAAAAGTCTACATTCTTAAATCATTTTAAATGCCATATGCTGTAGGTCTTTGAAGGTGTGAAGATTATCTGTCTAATTGAATTATACCATTGTATGTCTCAAAAGCTTAAGTAACATGACTATAAGTTTGACTATTATAGATGACCATTAATTTATTTTCTTTACTATACATTACATTTATGAATGAGCTACATAAACATAATACCCTAAACGAGAATAGAAATATGCATACAGTACAACAAAATTAACTTTAAATTTGCATCAATAAAGTAAATTCCATACTGGTGAAAAATATGTATGATTGACCATTATTTTTTTTTGGATTAAAGTACATTTAATAATCTACTCTCTCCCCATCATTTCTATATCATATCTCCCCTATTTTAGAAAGAGGTTGACTATCATTAACCATTTATAATCAACACAATTAAAATAAAAACAAAATAAACAATATTTTGGGAATTTGGGCATAGCTTTTCATACTACTTCCTGCTGAATGGGAGCCACTGACAATCTTATGGGAGATCCTGAGAAACTTTAGGATTATGGTTAAATCTTGGCTGTAGTAGATTGCAAGACTGCATCATCTCAGCCAGGTGCCTTGAAGCTGCTCTGGATGTTGGATCTTCTGGGACATAGCTCCCATTGGAGACCTCTTATGGGGGTCTTCCTTGATGGAACCATATTAACCTGGAAGGAATCCACAGTTTCTCATCTTCTATGGAAACAAAAGCAGAACCTCTTTTCCAAGGTAACATGGTTCTGACTTAAACCTTGGAATCAAAATATTTCTAAAATATATATGCATTGAATTAATCTAGCCGCCTTTGCAATCAAATGTCTGATAGCAGTTAAAAAATACCAAAAACAAAGCAATAATATACACTCTCCAGACTCTCTCTATATTTTCCATCTTTATATGGCTTATTTTTTTTTACTTTATTTCTTATTTAAGGACTTTCTCTCCCCATTTTCTTCTTTTCTCTGAAGCCTATGTATATTTTTAAACACACTGTAACAAGTTTAGAGATTTTTGTCCATCTGAATTTGTTTTATTATATATCTTTAATCCCTTTCTGACAAGGAGGGTTTTTAAACTGCTAAGCTAGTACTGAAGCAGCAGCCCTGGCTGCTTTCCCCTTGTTGGGCACCAATTACAGATTGAAGCTTCCCAGTCCTTTACAATCCTGCCTGGGCAGCAACTGTTTTTATAAAACAAATACTCAGAGGCTTAATATTAATTACAAACTGTTTGGCTGTTTGGTCTATGGCTTAGGCAAAGTGCTAACTAGTTTTTTTTATCTTTTTTAAAAGATAATTTTAATTCAATTTACATATCAAGAATCCCCCTCTTCTCTCCTCCTGCTCCTTACAGCCTCCTCCTCCCAACCTACTGCCATTCCCTAATACAAGAGGTTAAGGCCTCCCATAGGGAGGTACATTTAGTGGAGTCAGGTCCAAGCCCTTCTCTTCCCCTCAAAGCTATGATGCACAGTGTTCCATCATATAAGTGGTCTCCAAAAGGCCAGCTCATGAACCATGGATGGATTCTGATCCTACTGAAAGGGGATCTCTTATGCAGATCATGCTACACAACTGTCTCCCTATGCAGATGGCTAGTCCAGTACCATGCAGGTTGTACAGCTTTGATCTAAATTTCATGAGTTCCCACTGGTGTGGTTTGGTTGTCTCTGTAGGTTTCCCCATCATGATGTTGATGCCCCTTGTTCATAGAATCCCTCTTCTCTGTCTTTGAATGGAGTACTGGAGCTCATCATGGTGTTTGGCTATAGATGTTTGCATCTGCTTTCATCATTTACTGAAGAAAGGCTCTATGATGACAGTTAGGGTATTCACTAATCTGATTACTGAGGTAAGCTAGTTCAGGCATGCTCTACACTACTGCTTAGAAGTCTAAATTGCGGTCATCCTTGGGGATTCCTGGGAACTTCCCTAGCACCCAGTTTCTTTCTATCTCCTTGATGTCTCCCTTTTTCATGGTATCTCTTTTATTACTCTCCCACTGCATCTCTGTTTCAGCTTGATTATTTCATTCCCTTATGTTCTCCTCCCCCACCCCCTACCCAGGTCTGGGAGCCTGCCCACAGGATTCTTCACTGCTGGCTCCTAACTGGGGCATCAATGGGTGGGGAATCCAAGGGACTGGTTGTGTTCCAACACCTAGGTCCTAGAGGCAGGATTCTGTGTAGGAGAGTCACTCACCTCTTGGTCAAATGAGAGCTAGTGAATTCTGTGTCTCATTAAGCCACTGTGGTTACAGGGGATGTGGGTAGGTTTGGAGTAGGGTATGGGACTGGTAGATTGCAGGGCTCAGTGGAGAGTTTAGTGGGGAGCCTGTTCCCAGGAGTCTTCACTGCTGACCAGCATCTGGGCAGCAATGGGTAGAGGTTCTCAGGGACTGGTTGTGGCCCCCCTTGGTCCTGGAGTCAGGACTCTGGGTGGGAGAAGAGTCACTCACATCTTGGTCCATTGAGAGCTGGCAGATTCTATGTCTCAGAAAGCCAATGGTTTCACAGGGGAATGGATATGTTTGAGTTAAGGCATGTGTCTTGTAGATTGCAGGGTCAGATGGGGGTTTTGGTGGGAGATCCTGCCCATAGTAGTCTTCCCTGCTGTCTAGCAACTGGGGCATCAATGTGTAGGGACTACAGGGGACTGGTTGTGTCCCAGGTCCTAGGTCCTAGAGTCACTTTGATTTCTTATCCTGTGTTTTGTTGTTTTGTACATTACCTTTATGTGTGGTTACTCTGTGATTGATGTAGTTTTTCATGTTACTTATGATTTACAACTAAGAATTGCCCATCTGTGGTTACATCAATGGTTGTGTTTTGTTATTTTTTTAATTTTTATTATCTGTCCCAAAACTATTGGAGATTTTCAGTTTTCATGAAAGCCTGGGATGTACTAGGTTTGAGATGATATTTTCTTCTGTTAGGTTTATGTTCAGGGTTCCAAGCTCTTCTCCCAGTGATTCTCTGGTAGTTGATCAGTGTTTGCAAAAATAATTATCAACAGTCAGCAAACTCTCTATGAAAATAGAGTAGCAGTTGATTTAAAAGCAGTCATTAGACATTTTTTAATTGCCAACCATTTTAGGGGAAAAAAGCATACTCCATTCTCTCTACTCTGACATGTTAGTTATTGTGGGTATAAGTATGAATAAAGGGGAAAAAGAAAAATAAGTTATGATAGGACTAGTTATTAGTAGAACGTTGCTAAGTGGGACAGACTGGAGCAGCACAAATATCATAGTAGAGTAAAAAAATGTGGGATGCAGGAAGAGTTTATAGTTTGGGTTAAAGATAACCTAGATAAAAGAGAGGACAGATTGTACAGTCATATCACGTAGAGTAGTCCCATCTTTCAAGAAACGTAACCACAGAGGTCCTTTAAACCAAGAAAGTCTTTGTTACTAAGATGAAAGAAACAATGTATGGAAATATTCCCAAAAATATGAAATTACAAAAGATTTGAAAAGTTAGAAACAGGGATGCCTTCCTACATTATCCTTGGGTATTCTATAAATAAGGAATATCTGTAGGGGGAAATGACAGTGGAGTTTAGCTCTTGGACAATACAACTAAATGTCCAGAATATTGGGTTATCTCAACACTGGGAGACCCTCTATATTGTTGTCCCCAACTTCAGCATCATGTTCTTCCTGGACCATTCTCCATGATTGTGATATGGGCAGTTGGACCATGATTAACTATATCTTGACAATTTTGTAAATAATGTTTTCTTGCTAATCATTGGCCTTGTTTTGTTGCATTAGATATGAGAACACCAAAGAAAAGGGACATAGCCTTTTCAAGAGCATTGAGGAATATATTTAATCCCTGCGGTAGAGCAATAGAGAATGGAAGATTTCAATTCTTGCCCAAGCCAGCATTCAATCAAGATGCTTCCTCAAGCCAGAGGCTAGGGATGGTGCCTGGCTAGCATATATAAGGATATGGCTTTCATCACTAACACTGCAATTTTTCTTTATTTTTAAACAGATTTTTCTGCTAATCAAGTCAGATTTCAAACTTGTGTTTCTCTGACTCAGGCTCCACAGCACATGTTTACAATTTATTTTCATGTATGTTTTGTGTATTAATGTTGTATCATGAAAGACATATATGCACCTGATTTTTGGTTCTAGTCACTGGGTGGAAGGAATGATAGCATGAACAACCTTTCATTGCCTTTTTCCAAGCATAATGGAAAAGACTTACTCCCTCAATTTCTATGTTAGCCCTTAGTTTCCATTGACAATTCTCATAAAGTTAGGGAAATCACTGCTGTTCCCAATTTTCTGAGAACACTGAATAGGAAAGGATGTTGTTTTTTCCCTGAATTTTCTGAAAATATTCCATCTCTGCTTGCTTGTATGACTTGGCTTTATTCTGTGTTGTAGCTCAGTGGGTAGCATACAACATAATTCTTTTCATGTTTCTGTATTCAGTTCATAAGAATTTTGCTGATAAAATCACTTTAATACCTTTAAGTCACATTTCTACAAAGGTTTCCTTCCCAAGTTTTATTCTGATTTTAATAATGGGGCAGTAGAAGCTTCCAGATTGAATTCTACACTTTCCCCCAGTTTTCTAAGTTTTGGCAATGCCTGTGTAAAACTGGTAAGAATTATCTGTTAAATATATCATAAAATTCCACACTGAATCTTTCTGGAAATTAACTGTTCACTTTTTGTTTTTATTTAGAATTCAATTATTTTTTGGTGTAATATACTTTCTATAACTTACAATTATACTAATTTCTACTCAAAATACTCACAATTCTTCCTGTTGTTTTGATATTTCATTTAAATTATTGAAATTTTATCATTGGTGAATAAAATAACTGTCAGAAGTTTCAGTTTGCATTTTCATCATGTTTTTTTTTCCTTTTTCTCTACAGCTGTGATTCCATTCCTTTCCAGAATATATGACAAACTAAACATCTGCATCTTTCCAAGTGATGCTACATCATTTTTTAAAAAATTTATAGAAAAGACCAAAAAAGATCGGCTTGAAAATACCCAAGAGGTAAAATATGGCACAATTTATTGTAATTCTAAGTCAATGATATCAAAAGATAAACATTTCTTATAGAACACCCTCTTCAGAGAGTGAATTTAGTCTTTTTAATTTGAGTTGTATTGTGCTTAGAACTTCGGCAGTATCTGTGAGCATTGAGATTTTCACTTTTATAACCCAGTTTTTCCTAATAAGAGTTTATATGCTGGACTAAGAGTAAAGATCTTGGCAGAAAAATGCTGACAAAAGGCTGTCAGGGAGTCAGTATCATGTCTGAGGAGGTGCCATTGCTTATTTGTTAGTATTCTGATGATTGGAGCATTTGTGGGTATGTTTGTTTGAAAGAAATTTGCTCACAGAGTGTCACTATTAGGAGTTTTGGATTTGTTGGAATAGGTCTCGCCTTTTTTGAGGAAGTGTGTCAATGTGGAGGCAGTCTTTGAGGTTTCATATATGCTCAAGCCATGCCCAGTGCCTCAGACCACTTCAAGGTGCCTGTCAAGATGTAAGAACTCTCAGCTACCACTCTAGTACCATGTTGCCTATATGCTGCTTTATATCTGACATGACAATAATGGACTAAATCTCTGAACTTTAAGCAATCCACCAGAGTTAAATGTTTTCTTTTATAAAAATTGTTATAGTCACTGTGTCTCTTCACAGCAATAGAAAATCTAAGACCTACTGACAATAACATAAAACCTAGCAATGTGTTCCAGAAACAGCAGTTGTTGAATATGAAATATTGATAAGCAATATGTCACGGAAATGAGATATTGATGTGTAGGACTTATTTCTAAACAAATGCCTAAGAAAGGAGAAGAAACTCATAACCATTCAGGCACAAATCTGTCCTCAGTAGCTATAGATGGTTATAATGAGGGAAAGCCATGAGACATGTTGTTAGACTTATTTTTTTTTAAATTTTTCATGACAAGTTTTCTCTGATTAGCCCTGACTTTCCTGGAACTCATTTTATAGACCAGGCTGGACTCAAACTCATAGATCCACCTGCTTCCCAAGTGCTGGGATTAAAGGTGTGTGCCATCACCACTGGGCTCATTTATAAACATTTTGTTCCCCAAAACTGATGGATCAGTGTTTTGTGTTACTAGTAATTCAGGTAACATTAGGTGACTTCTTATGTAAAACATTTCCTCACAAGAGAGTTTAACTTCTTTGATTCATACTTATTTTTGACGAGCCAAACCACTTTCTGCTTTTGAAATTTCTGTCTCCTTTTCAGCACCGAGTGGATTTTCTTCAGCTGATGATGAACTCCCAGAATTCCAAAGACATGGAGTCTTATAAATGTAACTAAGGATAATTTAGGGTCAAAGGGGAATGAACAGGGGGAAGGGCTTCTTCTTGAAATGTAAAGGTGTCATTCAAGTAGAGAAAGACTGTCAAGCTATGTTATATGAAGCAGCCTAAGGAACTTTCTAAAATCCTGGAGGATATGCATACAGGAAACATCAAGGTTATTTAAACTTCCATCTAAGACAGGGAAGCTACACCCATGAAATATAATAAACATGGCTGCCTAACTAAGACTTGAATTGCAACAATAACAGCTGACCTTCCAACACAGATGGAGAAAATGTCATGAGAACCCATCCTTAGATGGTAGTTCAGAATAACTGAGAGAGAGATAATTAGTCTTCCCAAGTGATGAGTCCCTGAATGTTTATTCAATTCTAAATGGTCAAGCCAGAAACAAGTACAAGTAGACAAAAGTGAATAGACTGAGAAGGTTGTATTTATGCTTGTTTATCAGTATATGAAATAAAAATGGTTAAAGAAGAGGTCCTAAATTTGAGAGTGAGTGGAGAGGTGGCATGGGAGGGGTAAGAAGAAGGAGAGAAAGAAGGAAATGAAATAATTATAAATTGATTCAAATTTTTTAAATCTGAAGTTCTGTTATGAGCATTGAATTTTACACTCCAAGAGTCCTCAGTGATGAGTGGGTTACCTACATTGATCAAATGCTGATTCTCAGCCTCAGGTAGGGCCACTGAATCAGAACCTCTACTTGCAAATCAGTGTCCAGAGCACCCAATCAGGAAGCACAGTGTCCAAATAGCAACTTTCACTGTGGTTTATTTACTGGAAGTGTGTTCACCAGCTTATGGGACTGTGGAAAATTATTTTTCCTTTCACACTAACATAGTACATTAAAGAAGAAAAATCACAGTGTTTATAATATATTTCTTCTGCATTATTTTACTCACTGTGACTGGGTTTAATATTTCAGAGTAAAGCTTCTTTCTATTCATTGGTACTATAATGTATGCTTTGAAAATTTTAAATAATGAATTCCATTATTAATCCCACATTTGAAGTCAATGCCCAATTTTTTCTTATTTTCTTTTATTAAACAATTTTTAAATTTGAATATATTTTGATCATATTCTTCCCTTCCCAAAGGCCTCCTGAATACTCCACCCTGTGAACTTTAAGTTCCAAAAACTATCAAAAGCCCAATTAAAAAAAAAGCCTAATACAAAAGGAAAATTTACGCAAAACCAAGAAAACAAAATAAAACAATACTAAAACCAATTACTCATTATTTTTTTAAAGGAACAAAATAAAATGCATTAACATAAATAACTAATGAATCAAAATTAGTGAAGACAAATTAACAGAAGAAAAAATTGCAAGGGAAGATACAAGAATCAGAGACCCCGCTCATTTGCACACTCAGGGATCCCATAAATACACTGAACTGGAGTTGCAATATACACACAGAGGACCTGCTAGAGACATGTGCCCGCCTTATGCATGCTTCCTCCGTCTCTGTGAGTTCATGTGATAGTTCATCATGTACATTTGGTGGGCCCTGAATTCTTCGTATTGTGGGTATTCTCATGTTGACGGGCTATTATATTCATCTTGACACCTCTTCTATGGTATTCCCTGGGCTCTGAGGAGAGGGATTTGGTAGAGACAACCCATTTAGGATTGAATGTTCCAAAGGCGCAGATCTCTGAGTTTCAAGCTAGCCAGGGATGCAGGGACACCTTGTCTCAAAAAAACACCTTAGGTTCTCACTCTTTGATTAATATATGGTTGTGGTTCTGGACATTTGTTCCCTTATGCTGCAGCAGGAAGCTTCTCTGATGATGGCTGAGCAAGGCACTTCTCTACAATTATAGCAGAATACCATCAGGAGTCATTTGATCTCTACATTTCTTTTTTTATACCACTATTATTTGTTTTTGCCCTTGACCTCTGGGATATCTAGTATTAGGTTGTAGATCATCTAAGCAGCACCAAGTCTTGGTTGCTTTTCATAGAGTAGATCCTAGTTCACATTAGTTATTGGTTGGTTACTCCCACATGTATTGTGCCACCATTGCCCTTCTTATCTTGCTGCAGTATACCATTGTAGATAAAGTGCAGTGCATCCTCCTTCACCAAAGATGGTAGAACAAAGCAGGTGTAGGCTCTGTGTAGTCACCAGCTTTTATCATTAAATGTCTAATTTTATCATAAAATGTCTAATTTAATTTTAGCTCTTTCTGATCTGGAGATCCTTGCCCAATCAATCACATTTTTTTTGCTGGCTATGAGACAACAAGCACCACTCTTACATTTATTACATATTTACTGGCAACTCACCCCAATGTTCAGGAGAAACTCCAGCATGAGATTGATGCAGTCCTGCCCAATAAGGTGAGTGGATGGTGCTGGGAGCCACAGGGAAAATGTCAAACCTCAACAAGAAACACTAATTCCACACTTGCTTTTCGAATTATAGTAAATACAGTAAGAATTATTTCTTTGAGCAATAGTCACTGAAAAATCTAAGACAAAGCAAAAATTATGTGTAGAGAAAATCTAACCTTAGTAATTTTGTACTGACCCTGTCATAAGCACTATCTCTAACTACAATGACACAGTCCAAAAATGCATAAAATCTCTTTAGATTTTAGGAATAAGCAAGTGTCAGTGAAGTGTCTTCTTTAAACTTAAATGGGTGTTGTGCCTGCATGTATATCTGTGTGCCATGTGCATATATGAAACATGAGGAAGCCAGAAGAGGATCTCAGATTCTCTAAATTTAGATTTGCAGGAAATGTGCTCACCATGTGGGTATTGGGAACTGACCCTGGTCCTCTGAAAGAACAAAAAGTGCTCTTATCCACTGAGGCATACCCCTAGAACTTAAACAGTGGATCTGACAGCTGTATTATTACTAAAAATGCATTGGAATGACTGCTGTCAATGGGGCCTTGCATATCTCTGCTAGGCAGGCTAATTCAATTATCTTTTTTTATTATTCCTCTCTTGAACTACATAATTAGATTTAAACAAAGCACATCATGGCAGCTTCCAACCTAAACTGTTCACCTTTATATTACACTAGATTTAGTGTCACACAATGTGACAGCCACACATCAAATACACTATCTTTTTATGTATGTCCAATACTGGATGCAATGGGTTGTGAGGTACCAGAAATCTGGGATTGGCTGGGTTGTTAATGAAGTACATACGAAGCATCTTCAGACCTCATACTCACCCCCTCTTCTTATTTCATTCTGTGACTATGACAAATGTCATGATCCAAAACAATTATGGGGAGGAAAGCATTTACTTCAGCTTACATTTTCCCATGACAGACTATCACAGAGAACAGTCAATGCAGGAACCAAAGACAGGAACATGTAAGCAGGACTTCCTGCCACTCTACACAGCACTTCTTCTGACCAAGGTACTTATAGTCAAAGAAGCACAGCAGGGACTATGGAGGATACTTGCTGCTCTCTGGCCCCTCACTGACCTATTATTATCTAGATGTTCTCATGCAGCTCAAGGTTATCCAGTCAGGAAAGAATACTACCTGCAAATTGCTGGAACCTACTCCATCAATGAGTAGTCAGGACAAAAACTCTCCTAGACACATTCACAAAACAATCTAATCTAGTAACCCCTAGTCTTTCAATTTAGACCTCTTTCCCAAGTGACTCTAGCATGTGGGATGTTGAAAGTTAAAGATTTATAAGAACAACATATGAAGTAACAAGGGAAATATTCTTTTAGAAACTGAGCATGGATTGAATGGACCTCTCACTAGAATAGAAATTGTTTGCTCAATTAGTCTCAATTTTTAGGCTATTTAACCATAATGTGTTTCAAATGGAAAAGATCCTACTGAGGTTAGTCACTGAAATTTCATATACTATTCTTGTTGAATAGGACATTCATCTTCAAATTGAACATCTATAGTATTATTAAATTTAGACATAGGATTTAAACTGTGAGTTGTACTCTGAAAGGATTGCTATGGAGTTTTAAGAAGGAACTTAATGTTCCCCACATTATATTTTTTCAGTCTGGATGAGTGGTCTACTTATATTAAGTTTTGACACCCTCAACAGCTAATTTATGTTAAATGAGATGGACATAATATGCTGTTCATTATTACTGAAGGAAAACAGTACAAAGAAAAACTGAAGATTTTGAACCTAAATGTAAGCTTATGTAAATGTCCTTCCATGTTCACTTCACCATGTATTTCAGTGGACTTTTAGTATGTCAACACCTTGGACTGTGTTCAAGAGCACTTATCAATGGTAAATCCACTCATTAATCTGGGTTTAATATGGAGTTTCTAAAAACCTAATAGTAATGTATAGATTGACTTGAAAGTTAGTTTTAAAATCAAACCAGCAAAGTGTCTTTTTAATCTTCCCAGGCACCTGCCACATATGAAACCCTGTTAGAGATGGAATACCTGGACATGGTGGTGAATGAAACTATGAGATTATACCCAGTTGCTACCAGGGTTAACAGACTCAGTAAGAAAGATGCTGAAATCAATGGTGTGCTCATTAGCAAAGGGACAGTGGTGGTCATACCTGTCTTTGTTCTTCACCGAGATCCAAAATACTGGCCAGATCCTGAGGAGTTCCGTCCTGAAAGGTACAAGGACACTGAGAAGGGGAATATACACAGAACCAGACTTCTTTATTTATGTTAAGATGTCTTTACTATAATCACATAAGTATGAATTTATATTATTGCATGTATATATGATTTTAGAATATATGTAGTACAATTTGATAATTATTGTAAAAACTACAGACATTTTAATTGACCAACAAATGACAGTTCTATATTTAGTAATTTTGTTTTAGAGTCTTACACCTGTCTTAGTCAGGGTTTTTAATGTTGTGAAGAGATACTTTCACCACGGCAAC
Organism: Peromyscus maniculatus bairdii; assembly: GCF_049852395.1. Taxonomy (NCBI): domain Eukaryota; kingdom Metazoa; phylum Chordata; class Mammalia; order Rodentia; family Cricetidae; genus Peromyscus; species Peromyscus maniculatus. The sequence continues at coordinate 40,794,427 of NC_134874.1, read as the reverse complement.
TCTTATAAAGGAAAACGTTTATTTGGGGCTGGCTTACAGCTCAGAGGTTTAGTCCATTATCATCATGGAGGGAAGCATGGCAGCATGCAGTCAGACATGTGGCTGGGAAAGTAGCTGAGAGTTCTACATACAGATCAGCAGGCAGCAGGGAGATAAGATTGAGACACTTCATTTGGCTTGAGATCCTGAGACCTCAAAGCCCACTACCAGTGACCACTTAACCACAAAAGGCCAGACCTCCCAACAGTATCAGTCTTTATGAGCCTATGGGGCCATTTTCTTTCAAACTATCACAAAACCTTAATAAAAATTCCATTCGTATTATGACATCATTGGATATATGTTGAAGTGTGTTGGGATTAAGAAATTAGAAAAACATCGGTTTTCTCTTGTCTTTATAATTGCTGATTACTTTCTGTAACCTATAAATGGTATTTTACGACAAATGCTCGTGTGTGTGTGTGTGTGTGTGTGTGTGTGTGTGTGTGTGTGTGTGCCTGTGACAAAGAGAGCAGGTACCAATTACCATGATTAGAAAATCACTTATATCTTTCTTAGGGTATTAGGTTCCTATTTCCTTGATGCTGTCCATATTGTCACAAGAAATCTCTGGACACATCCTCAAATATAGGCATAATTTCCCAAACAACCCATTTTATTAGGCACTGGTATATGTAGAAGGTGCAGAAAGCCTGCTCTTAGATGATTTAAGCTGCATCATTGAGGATGAATTCTAATATAAGTCATCTTAGTCTTATTTCTGTCTGTTTTGTGAAGGAAACTCTCTCACTCTCATCCAGTGGGTGACTCCTCCAAAGTCAAGTCATCTACTGATAAGAGAGTTGATATTTACATCCTTCTTGAATCTGAATCAGGATATTCTGTTATTGGAAAGTAATAAGCAGACTGTGGGATTTGTATGTAACATGGAAATAATTGTTAGGTTGCCATAGTTACCTCACTAAGAAAAATACGGGATCTTATTTTATCTTATTTTGTTTAAGTTTCAAGATTATTATTTGGAATAACATTTCTTCATTCACTTTTCTCCCTCAAAATTCTCCTATAGATCCCTCCCCACACTTCAAGTGCATTGCCTCCTTTTTTCCCCAGTTGTTATTTAGGTGCTCACATACACCTGTGTGGATATACTTATATATTCCTATAAATAACCTGTCCATTCCATGTCATGCTACTCATGTAAAAATTATGTACACTATAGATGCAGTTGAATCAGGAGGCCAAGAATTTAGACAAATAGTAGTATCTTTTATGAAGTTCTCAATGCCCAATACCTTATATTCTTTGCATGTGTCTCTGATGTTGGCAGATGGTCTATGTATAGTACTTATTAGAGGAGTACAATGGAGTCACCTAACTCCTCTTTTCTAGTTAGGTGAATTCTATATCCTTACACGTAGCCACCAATTCCACCTCCTTTAGCTTAATGACCAAAAATGGGCACATTATTCATTGTGCATTTCTATTGTTGGTCCAGCTTTCAATCAAATAATATAGACTAAATGGACATCAGTGACTAGACCAGGGAGGAGGAATGCAAAAGTTAAAAATACTGAGGTTATAATCAAATGCTATATATCAGATGTCTACAGACGAATGCTAATGTTTAACATCTGTCTGTGTGTATGTGTATGTGTATTTGTGTGTTTAAAATCTTCCTCAACAGGATGTTATCAAGTTCACCTTGCACACATGTATGAGTACAATTTACAATGAACTCCATTGTTGTCCTCTAACATAGCGTAAAATTATTTCTCAACCTTCCCTAATACTTAATAACTTTCGGAGAATAGATAGTTATTAGTCTTCTAGAATGTTTCCAGAATCAGCATTTTTATTTAAATAATTATTTGAGAAATCAAATTCTAATTGGACATGGGTCTGTACTTTCAGTAGTTTTTTTTCCCATAATGGAGACAAAACTCTGAGAAAACAGAGTAGAGAAGCAGCATGTGTCCTTGCAAACCACTTCGGTTGATAACTCTTGGAGGAGGGAGAGACAGTCAAAGATTTTGTGAAAAGGGATTAATGAGGGAAATGGGAGGCTGGAGAGGAAGAGCAGGAAAGATATTAAAAATATTAGGATGAGTAGAGTGAAAAAAGGACAGAAAGAAACAAGAGGATGTTGACGAGAGAATGGAATAGAAACATTTCATTTGTAACATACATCTTCTATTTCCCCAATGAGCAAATACATAACTCAAGTGTCAGGGCAATTTCTTCCTTGTCCTTCACTTGCACTTTGTAATGTTTACACACTGGGAGCACATGACATTCTTAATATTTTTAACTTTAAAAACACATTAATTTGAATGAGCATTAACCACACATCATCGTATAACTTTGGGAGCTCCTTTAATATAAATTTGTACAAAGAACTTTAACTTCCAAATCTCATAATGAATCAACTCACCCTGATTGCAATAGTGAACCCACTGAAGTGCCCTGTATGATTCTGGCTGAGGACTGTAGGTGAAAACTGTAAACATGTCACTCTTGTACACTTCATGTTTCATTATTTGTATTCTTGTTCAATTGTGACACCAGGTTCAGCAAGGAGAATAAAGATAGAATCAATCCTTATACATACCTGCCTTTTGGATATGGTCCTAGAAACTGCATTGGCATGAGGTTTGCTCTCATTAACATGAAACTTGCAATTGTCAAAGTCCTGCAGAACTTTTCCCTGAGACCTTGTGAAGAAACAGAGGTAGGCAGAACATAACTATTTAACATGTTTTTGTTTTTTATTCATTGGCATTTTCATAAACTTGCATATATATATATATATATGGAATATATTGATTATCTTTTAATTAATGTTTTCTCTGTCAAAAGATCTATAAAGTCATGCTTGAGCCCTAGGGCCTTTGAGTTCTGGAACAGTTAGTCTGTGTCTAAGTGCAAATGTTAAGCTCAATGTAGAGTCAATGAAGATTTTTTTATGATTATGTATAGTATCATTGAATTTGAGAATCTTTCTTGTTCAATAATATATACATTTTAAAAATAATAGTCTTTTCAAAGCATTTTCATACTGGTATATAACATATATGGAAAATATTATGTGCTTTTTATTTGTTATTCTCTCCTAAAATACATCCTGACCACAGCCTCCTCTCTCCTTCCTCCCATCCTCCCAGTGCCCCATTTCCACCTCCCCGACCTCCCATGTCTACTGCTCTTCCACTTTCCAGCAGAAAAGAGCAGGCCTCCCAGGCATATTAACCAAACATGGCATATCAAGATGACATGAGACTAGCCATAAAAGCTCATATCTAGGCTGGGTGAGACAACTTAGTAGGAGGAAAAGGGTCCTATGAGTAGGCAAAAGAGGCAGGACAACCCTACTCCCACTATTAGGAGTCCTACAAAAACACCAAGCTAAACAACCACAGCATGTATGTAATAGGCCCTGCATAGACCCATGCAGACTCCATGATTGCTACTTTAGTCTCAGAGCTCAAATGTGTTTTGTGCAGATTCTGTGGAAATTTTTGGTAGCTTCAACCCCTCTGGCTCCTAAAATCATGGAACAGATTTTTAAAGTGTGTTTCAGTTTATGTACATGTTTTGTGTCCAAGAGTTGTAACTATCATCTTAGGATACCTGTGTCATCTCACAGTGTCAAAAATCCTTCACCCACCAGAGGGTCTTTAGACATTTCACAGTGGTTTCCATTTATAGCCACAGACAAAAGTCACTGCATTAAATCATTATTCATGGATATGAAGGACTCCTTTGTTTGGTCATTTTTATACATGTCCTCACACTTTAGGAACTCAGTGCTAGACCAGTGGGCATCCACTTATATTCTTATAAATTGATGAGTTTCTTCCCTTCTTTATTCATCATTATATTTTATCCTTCAAGTTCATATCAATCAAGTCCTCTCCAATCCAAGAACCTTCACTAGATTTTCTCAGTGCATTTTACTCCTGTCTTCTAGATATGGTATCTTCAGGCTGCCACTGCCTCCCAACCCTCAAACCCATGAACTACCCATATGTACTTGCTGCTGTTATTTTCTCTTTATTCATTAAAGCATCCCCTAATTTTATTCTTTCCAAAAGTTAAAATGGTGCCTTGGAGGACCTTTGTATATTAAATCTCTCAATAAATACATTAAATATTATAAACTATTCTAAATACTAAAAACAAATCATTTTAATAGATGTATTTCTTTATGTATACTTTTATACATTGTTATTAATTCTTGGTAAATTCATATTATATATTTTGATCACATTCACCATTACTACAATTTATCCCAGATCCATCCCCACCTCACCTCACACTCAGTATGATCTCTCTCCATTTTTCTCTCAAATTTTTAAGTCAATCAAGTCCACTTTCTGTTGGATGGCTGCTCTAATGTGTGTGACCTGGCCTGGAATCTGGTTGATTTAATTGATGTAACAGCCTAATAAAGAAAACAGACAACCTTTCATAGCAACTATCAAACATCAAAGCTTTTCAGCCATGGGTGAGACTATAATTCTTTCCACACAGACACACACCATTTAGTTTGAGTTTGCACATGTCATATGTCTTGTACAAACTTTCACATTTTTGTAAGTATATATATGCATCTGCCCTGTTCTTTCTGGAAAATACTGTTTCCTTGAAGTCAATGACCATGTGTAGTCTTACTAATTCTCAGCCTTCTTCTGTGTGTACTTTTAATATAAGGTGTTACTTTTAGAAACATGTTAGAAAGGTCTCATCTGAAGAACTTAAGAATATCTTGTCATTAACTTAAATGATTCAATGTCCAACAAGTTTAATTTTATGACTTTTGTACTAAATATTACCCAAATATGAGTATGTTTTCCTCAAGAGAGAAGAATATTATGTGGTCATTTTCTACTCAATGACTTTATGTCAGCTGTCTTCCTACTCCACATGTGAATAGAGTTGAGTGGCTTGTTTTGATGATATGCAACCTTCAGGCATCTGGCAATCTTTGACACACTCTAGTTACCTATCAAATGGCCTTTCTCAAACTACAAGGCTACCTGTTGGCTCATTCTTCTGCTGATACAAGATTATTACTCTGTTGTATGGCACTCTCTTCAATAAACTGACAAGAATATCATTTAAGAATATTAGTCAAAATGAGTGTTAATCACCTTTTGCACCATTTTGGAATTTCAGCAGAGATACACAGGATTAATGCCATAGTGGTACCCAAAGGCATTCCATCTATCATGAACTCACATGTACAAGATTGGAAAGTAAATGCATTGTTCCAAAGTCAATGTATGGCAGTAGTATTTATAATGTACCAAACTTACATGTGGTTTTCTTTCCAGTTTTACTAAATGAACATTAACTTAATATAACCTTTTAAAATGTGCTTGCTATGTGTCCACAAATGTGCTTTACAAAGTTCAAACTTCCAATTTTCAGTTAAACTTTAGAACAATAAGGAAGACAACCATCACAATTTTGTCTTAGACCATTTACAGATTTGGTGCTCAATATATTTGTTGAAGCATGAATAGATTGAAAATTCTATGTTTTCATCTTCCATAGAAGCAATTCAAGATGTTTGTTGTCTGTCTTAGTTGGAGTTTCTTTTTTATGAAGAGACACCATGACCATGGCAACCCCTATAAAGGAAAACATTTTTATTTTGGTGACAACTTACAGTTTTTGAGGTTTAGTCCATTATCTTCCTGACAGGGAGCTCATTGGTCTTCAGGCAGACATGGTGCTGGGGAATTATTTATCTTTATTCATAGACAACAGGGAGTTGCCTGAGACACTGGGCGTGTGTTGAGCATATGAGAACACAATGCCTAACTCCATAGTGACATACTTCCTCTAAGACCACACCTACTCCAAAGGCCACATCTCCTAACAGTGCCACCATTTGGGGGGACCATTTTCTTTTAAAATACCATAGTATTAAATGTCATTTATTCACTAATAAATATAGATTAATTTATTTCTAGAAGGCAGTTCATTTTGTTCAAGATGGTACAGAACATGCTATGTAGCTAAGCATGCTGTAATCTTGTTCCTTCCCCCTCTAACTTCTGAATGCTATGGTCACAGCTATGTGACAACAAATGAAAAAGCTATTACTGTTTTTAATATATTGGTTCTACCAGCCTACTTTGAATTTGATGATTCATTTATCTTACTAGTCTCTTTATTCAACTATTTCAGGTTTACTTGAAATTAGGTAAGAAAATGACTCATACTGCAGAAAAGCCTATTGTCCTGAAGCTTATATCAAGAAATGGAGCCATAAATGAAGGTTGATTTTATCTCAAGTTCTGTTATGTTCTTCAAAATGTGCATTCTAAGTACATGGATTTTAATTTATTACTGAAGAAAATCTACATTAATATGTATTTAATCTACCATGTTTCATGATAGAGTCATCAATTATTCTTCATTGTCTTGATAGGGTCTCAATTATTGTGTATGGAAGGAAAATTACTATTTAAAAATTTTGATGTTCTCTCATAACAAAATTTGCCCATTTTCCCAAAGATAGGACAATATGTTTACTTTCAATGCTTATAAAATATTTCTCATTAATTTTGACAATATTGTTTCCAACATAGAATCTTTACTTTTCTATTCGTGCCTGGGCATTCCACTGACAATTATTCTTTGCACTTTGATGAGTTATAAGGTTCTTTGTTAACCACTACCCACTTCACAAATTAATTTCATTGATTAGATCAGAGGGCTACATTAATCTATTGGTAAATAATGCAAATTTAGAAGGCAGTTGAATATTAAGACCATTTATCAGAATAATATGTTCTTTCTTGTGCCTGTGAACTCCACAGCCATGGGTTCTTGGCCAGAGATACAGTGCTAACCATGTGTTTCCTCCATTGGAATGGAGTTAAATACAAGCACAAAGTGTTGTCTAACCTATACTATTCATCCAACTATTCCATATGTATACTTCTATCTTGGCATGATGGTCATTATGGGAGTTCATGAGATTCACTGCTGGGTAAAAAAAACCTGTTGATTCCTTTTCCCCCAAAGAATCCTACCAAATACCTTCCAATACAATAAAATATTGTCATCAAGGAGAGAGTTTCCTGGTCAGTACAATGTTGACATGGCCTATAACCAATGTGTTTACTCTCTTCTGCAATAGGATCTTACCCTCATATTCTGCTTAGTAACCAAGAGCAATGACAGTCTCCTGTATTGTAGGTGTTTTTAGGACAACTCTGATGTAGCTATCCTACATGTGGTAATGGGCTATATTTTTAGGCACCTTTGGCCTCTGAAAGGAACACAATTCTCTTTGTAGGCCTTGTTTTCATACATACATGTAAAGATTATCAAAATATAGCTTTGTGTCTGGATTTGCTTCAATTGCCGACAAACTGTATCCAGTGCCTTGCAAAGGTACAAACCAATAGTAAAGCAAAGACAGGAAAAAGATGACTGATCCTTGAACCAGGATAGTCAGGCAAGAGACTGCTACCCTCTGCTTGTGGTGGGAAGGGTGTACTCACAAACTCTATGCATTCAAGAATTTCCTGTTCAGCATTTGCCAGGTCTGGGGTCTTCCTTTTTCTCATAGCACATTGGCCACCAGCCTATGGGGACAAATAGAGCAGAAGCAGTGAGCAGGATTTGTATAGGTCGAGTAAAATGGGAAATACCTCTGAGAGTCACCTGCATTGAGACAATTAATTTTATTTCAGAGAGTGAGGGGGACTATATAGCATGGGAACAGCAGCTGATGAATCACCTAGTAGGTGCTCATAATATGCTTTGTTTACATTTGACTGTGGCAGCTCCCTGGCAGAGAAGGAAGAGAAGGTGAAGAAAGGAAGAAAAGAAGAAGAGGAGAAGAAGGAAACAAATGAAAATGGGAGGAAAAGGGCAGAGAGGAAGGAAGGAGAAAAAACAAATAATAGGAGTTTTTAGTTTTTAGTGTGTATCAGGTACACCATTAGCAACATAAAACAAAAAAATAAAAATGAGATTTAAGTGGTATAATTTTCAAAGCCACAAATTCCCATTTACCTACTTTTGTAGAAATACTTTGTTTTGATGGTAGTACAAGAATATTGCACCCAGCCCAAGTGTATCAGTTACTTTCCTACTGCTTAAGACAATTTATAAAAGATGTATTTAATTAAAATTATAATTTCAGAGAGCTGGTGTCATAACGGTAGAGCAATATCATTGTTTCAGCCACCAACCTCCACATGACTCTCTGAAATGTCATCCTAGTTGCTACAAGGATAGGCTATTAAATCCTTGTTATAGCATTCAACCTATCTTATAGTATAAAACCTCATAGTCATTCACATTCCTCTAAAAACAACATGTACAGGCCTGTCACAGCAATAGCCCACTCCCTGGTAGCACATTCCTTCTTAGTTATTTTTTATTACTGATTCAAAACACTATGACCAAGATAATACCTGTAAGTAAACTGCAAATACTCTGGTTTTGGTGTCCTGGGTTTCAGCACCAAAAATAAGTAAACTGCAAAATATCTGGATTTGGAGTCCCGGGTTTCGGCACCAAAATATTCATAAATTGATGGCTGAAACTGCAAGGAGACAGTTCAGCCCTAGAGGGCAAGGTATCCTGGACACCTCGAGCTACTCAGAACAAGAGCTCTGCCCTGAAGGTGTCCCAGACACCTGGAGCTGTTTAGCATAGCTCTGATGGCTGAGACTGCAAAGAAACAGCCCAACCTTGGAAAGGAAGGTTTTCTGACTTCTCTGGAGAGTCAGGCCTGGAACTGCTTCAACAAGGAAGGGTATCCTGACTCTTCAGGAAAGTCAGGATATACCTGGTGTGATGGGGGATGGTCTCCCCACAGGACACAGCAATCCTGCTCCTCTCCTGGAGAGCCACAATCTCTGCCTCAGTATTACTAGCTATTTCTTGCTCAGTCCATTATGGGACATCTTAGCAAGATTCTTCTGTTCAGCTCCCCCTTGCTGAGTCCACTATGAGACAACCCAGCAAGGTTCTTCTGTTCACCAGTCAATGAAAGTCTTCACCCAATACTCTTTTTTTATTATTATTTTATTTTATTTTATTTTACAATACTATTCAGTTCTACGTAACAGCCACAGATTCCCTTGTTCTCCCCCTTCTTGCCCCCCTCCCCATCCCGCCAGCACACCCCCCATTCCCATCTCCTCTAGAGCAAGATCTTCCCCAAGGACTGAGATCAACCTGATAGACTCAGTTCAGGCAGGTCCAGTCCCCTCCTCCCAGATTGAGCCAAGCATCCCTGCATAAGTCCCAGGTTTCAAACAGCTAACTCATGCAATGAGCCCAGGACCTGGTACCACTGCCTAAATGCCTCCCAAACAGATCAAGCTGATTAACTGTCTCACCTATTCAGAGGGCCTGATCCATTTGGGGGCCCCTCAGCCTTTAGTTCATAGTTCATGTGTTTCTATTCGTTTGGCTATTTGTCCCTGTGCTTTATCCAATCTTTGTTTCATCAATTCTCGCTCATATAAACCCTCCTCTTTCTCACTAATTAGACTCCTGGTGCTCCACCATGGGCCCAGCCGTGGATGTCTGTATCCAGATTCCTCAGTCCTTGGATGGGGTTTCTGGCACAACTATCAGGGTGTTTGGCCATCCCATCACCAGAGTAGGTCAGTCCCGGCTGACTCTCGGCCATTGCCAGCAGTCTTTTGTGGAGGTATCTTTGTGGATTTCTGTGGGCCTCTTTAGCACTTTGTTTCTTCCTTTTCTCATGTGGTCTTCATTTACCATGGTCTCCTATTCCTTGTTCTCCCTCTCTGTTCTTGATCCAGCTGGGATCTCCTGCTCTCTTTCCCTCGACCCTCGCCCTTATCCAAACTAACCAAAAGACAGAGAGAGAGAATCCAAATCTACGAAATCAGAAATGAAAAGGGGGGCATAACAACAGACATTGAGGAAATCCAGAGAATTGTCAGGTCATATTTCAAAAACCTCTACTCCACAAAAAAGGAAAACCTAAAAGAAATGGACAATTTTCTGGATAGGTACCACATACCGAAGTTAAATCAAGACCAGATAAACTATTTAAATAGTCCAATAACCCCTAAGGAAATAGAAACAGTCATTAAAAGTCTCCCAAGCAAAAAAAGCCCAGGACCAGATGGTTTCAGCACAGAATTCTACCAGATCTTCAAAGAAGAGTTAATACCAATACTCTCTAAATTGTTCCACATAATAGAAACAGAAGGAACATTACCAAACTACTTCACCCAATACTCTTTTGAGAAACAGGTTTATTTGGAAAGGAGGAGTCCAGGAGAGTAGCTGCCTCTACCAGGGTTGATAGAATAGCTCTCAACTGACCAGGCAGAGCAGTTTATATAGGATGTCTAGGCGGCAGAGTCAACTGTGATTGGTTAGTTTATTTTCTGCCCAAGGATTGGCCAGTTTTGTGAGCAAGAGGCAGAAATGGTCCTGATTTTAGGACCAAACTGTGTTTCTTTCACTGGCCTTTCTTGGCTTTTTGACACTACCTCTAAGGCCACGGCACATTTCTTTCATTGACTCTGATTCTAGGGGCAAAAAGTGTTATTTTGGTACTAGTTTCAGAGTCAGGGCATATTTCCTGGGTTCTGGGTTTGGGGATAAAGTATTCATTTCTCTGGCTCAGGTTCTAAACACAGGCTGACTCTTTCCCTGGTCCTAGGCGCCAGGGCCAGGATTCTGCTGTCCTGCTCTATGATTGGTTGATTTCATGAGTCAGTTGGACAGGGGCAGAGATGGCTCTGATCTGAGCTAAACTGTGTTTCTCTCACTGGTCTTACTTTGCTTGTTGACACTACTTCTAAGGCCAGGGCACATGTCATTCACTGACTCTGATTCTAGGGTCCAAGAGTGTTTTTTGGTACTGGTTTCAGAGTCAGGGCATGTTTCCTTGGGCCATTTCTCTGGCTCAGGTCCCAAACACAGGCTCTGTTTCTTTCTCTGGTCCTTGGTTCTAGGCCAGGATTCTGCTGTCCTGCTCTGTGATTGGTTGATTCCACAAGTCAGTTGGACATGGGCAGAGATGGCTCTGATCTGAGCTAAACTATATTTCTCTCACTGGCTTTATCTGAGCCATCCTTCCCTAATTCTGGGCTCCAGGATTTCTCTAGCCAGCTCCATTTTCCTACAATACCTAAAAGACAGCATTTAATTGGGCTTAAAGTGTCAGAGAGTTAAAGTTTGTTGTGGTGAAACAATGGCATGGAGACAGAACAGCTGAGAGCTCATATCTGGATCCAGAAGAAGGAGACTGAAAGGACATTGAAAATGACTAAACCTTTTGAAACCTCAAAGCCTACTCCCAGTGACACAAGTCTTTTAATAGGGCTGCATCTCATAATTCATCTTGAAGAGTTCAACCAAATGGAGAACAAATATTCAAACATTTGAGCCTTTGGGAGTCATTTTAATTCAAATCAATAATCCATGTAACTCTAGATCTACATAGATCTGCCTTCACTGAATTTGTCCTGCCTCTACAGACATTTGCATCATAAAAACTCTTTGGGTGCCTGGTCTGTTTCCTTTAGAATGGTCTTGTGCACATGTAACCTACTGCTCTGCCTTCCTCAATCTATCATAGTACCTAGAATAGTGAAGTCCTAATTCAGATAGATAGACAAGGTCTAGCAGCTCAGGAAAATGCACTCTGATTGATCAAAATAGAACACTGTGTTCTTGAAATAAGAAATTGTGTGTCCGCTGGAAACCGGACTCACAAGCCCAACCTGAACCAATTGGGAACAGATTGAACCAAGAGCCTAGATTAGACCAAGAGCCCCCTTTCAACCCAGAGTATCAACCAGACCAAAGCAGGCTCCCACAGACACAAACAGTATTTCCACAGAGTGGAGTGAGAGATGGCTAGACACCAGTACAAAAACACAGTCAACAACACAAAGACCAATATGGCACCATCAGAATCTAGTGGTGCTACATCAGCAAGACCTGAATATCCCAAAGCAGATGAGGCAGAAGAAATACATCTTAAAAATGACTTTAAGAATAGGATAGAGGCTTTTAAAGAGGAATGAAAACTACCCTTAGAGAATTCAAAGAAAAGGCAAACAAGAAATTGGAAGTAGTCAATAAATCCTTTAAAGAAAGCCAAGTAAAAGCAATTAAACAGGTAAATGAAAAAGTCCAAGATTTGAAAACTCAAATAAAGGCAATAAAGAAGACACAAAATGAGGGAATGCTAGAAATGGAAAATCTGAGTAAATAAACAGGAACTACAAGTGCAAGCATAACCAACAGAATGCAAGAGATGGAAGATAGAATCTCTAGCGTTGAAGATAAAATAGAGGAAATAGATCCATCAGCCAATGAAAACACCAAAGCCAAAAGAGTTATAACACAAAATGTCCAGGAAATTTGGGACACCATTGAAAGACGAAACCTAAGAATAATAGGGATAGAAGAAGGAGAAGAATACCAACTCAAAGGCACAGAAAATATATTCAACAAAATCATAGAAGAAAACTTTCCGAAGCTAAAGAAGGAAATGTATACGAAGTTATAAGAAACTTACAGAACATTAAGCAGACTAGACCCCTCCCAAAAAAAGACCCCTTGCCACATAATAATCAAATCACTAAACATAGAGAATAAAGAAAAAATATTAAGAGCTTCAAAAAAAGCCAAATAACATATAATGGTAGACCCATCAGAATAACACCTGATTTCTCAATGGAGACTGTGAAAGCCAGAAGGTCCGGGACAGATGTTATACAGACACCAAAAGACCATGGATGCCAAACCAGAATATTATATCCAGCAAATTTCTGAATCACCATAGATGGAGTAAACAAAATATTATATGGAAAAAAAACAGATTTAAACAATATCTACCCACAAATCCATAACTACAGAAAGCACTAGATGGAAAAATCCAACCTAAGGAAGTTAGATACACACATGAAAATACAGGCAATAGATAATAACACACCAACAAATACAAAAGAAGAGAAACACACAGCACTACCAACAAAAAATAACAGGAATTAACAATCACTGGTCATTAATATCCATTAATATTAATGGTCTCAATTTACCTATAAAAAACAAAGGCTGGCAGAATGGATAAGAAAACAGGATCAATCTTTCTGCTGCATACAAGATACACACCTCAACTTTAAAGACAGACACTATCTCAATGTAAAAGATTGGCAAAAGATTTTCCAATCAAATGGATCTAAGAAGCAAGCTGGTGTAGCTATTCTAATATATAATAAAATATATTTCAAACTAAAATCACTCAAAAGATATCAAGAGGGACATTACACACTTCTCACAGGGAAAATCCACCAAGATGAGGTCTCAATTCTGAACATTTATGCCCCAACTACAAGGGCACCCTTATTTGTAAAAGAAACATTACTAAAGCTTAAATTACACATCAAACACCATACACTTCTCATGGAAGATTTCAACACCCCACTCTCACCACTGGATAGATCTGCCAGACAGAAACTTAACAGAGAAATAAGGGACCTAACAGAAGTTATGACTCAAATGTACTGAATAGATATCTACAAAACATTTCGCCCTAACACAAAAGAATATACCTTCTTCTCAGCACCCCATGGAAACTTCTCTAAAATCAACCACATACTCAGTTACAAAGCAAATCTCAACACATACAAAAAATTGGAATAACATCCTGTATTTTATCAGATCACCATGGATTAAAGTTATATTTCAACAACAACAAAATTTACAGAAAGCCTACAATCTCAAGGAAATTGAACAATGACCAAAAGAATCATCAATTGTAGCTAGAGTTTTTCTAGTCCTGCCTGGCCCAAGGTCAGGACAAATATCTCTCACCTGCCGGTCCTGTAGCAGCTCAGACCCAACCAAGTAAACACACAGAGACTTATATTTCTTATAAACTGTAGGGTGTGGCAGGCTTCTTGTTATCTAGTTCTTCTATCTTAAATCAACCCATTTCTATTCATCTATATGTTGCCATGTGGCTTGTGGCTTACCTGTATCTTAACATCTTCTCATGGTGGCAAGTGGCAGTGTCTCTCTAACTCAGCCTTCCACTTCCCAGAATTCTCTTCTCTCCTTGTTCCACCTATACTTCCTGCCTGGCTACTTGCCAGTCAGTATTTTATTTATTAACCAATCAGAGCAACACTTTTAACATACAGAACAACCCACAGTACTTCTCCTTTTCTTTTTTTTTCAAAAAGCAAGTTTTTAACTTTCACATAGTAAAATTACAGATAACAAAACAATTATCAAGCAAGAATTACAGGTACACTGTCTAGTCTATTTATAATATCTAATCTACTTGTATTTGGCAAAATAAAAGAAGATATCCTATCTATCCTATATTTGTGAGTTTAAGGTTTCATATCTAACTTATCTTTTATCATAACTGAGGAAAATTGTAACTATCTAGGCTTCAACTACATCAAAGACCTCAGAAGGATATAATATTACCTGAGAAATGGGAGAAGGATGCAAGCAACTTTCAGGAGTCTTGCAGGGTAGACAGAGAGTGCTGGCAGCCCGGACAGTCACCTAAAGTTCCTTTGTAAAGTTGGGGCATGCATCTATATCTTTATATAACAAGCCTTGAGTCTCTCAGTCACTTTTCTCTGTGTCCTGTAGAATGTGTGACAGTTTCCTCTGTGAAGCAAGAACCTGTAGGACCATTTTGCCAAGCAAAGTTCAGTGGTCACTTTCCTATGGGTCCTGCATGTCCAGTTGATCAAGCAGTCCAGGCAAGAACAGTTTCTTACCCAAATGGCTATTTTTTCCAAGAAGAAGATAAATTCCATATAGAGTATCTTTGATGCTCATCCTGCTCCCTGAAGTAAATTGCTGCTGCCAGGAGCAGATATGTCTCACTGTTCAGAAAGTCTAAATTTTTAAAATATTTTAAATGTCATATTCTGTAGGTCTTTGGAGTGTTTGAAGATTACCTATCTATCTGAAATATATCTATGTATATCTAGAAACTTAACTACCATGCCTTCAAGTATGATTATCATAGATGACTAATTATTAATCTATTTTTTAATTATGCATTACAATTTTAAATGAGCTGCACAAACACAGTGCCTTAAAGAGTAGAAATATACACACAGTATAAAAAATTAACTTTAAATTTGTATCAAAATACTAAAATCTATATCAATGTAAAACATTTCAAATAAGTTGTTTCTCTTTAAAAGTAGGTTCAACAATCTGTCCTTTTATCCTATCATTATCTATACTATCCTCCTTTTTTTTCTTTAGAAAGAGATTGCATTTATAGAAATATTGGTTTTTCTCTGTCCCACACCAGAGGGCTCTTCTGATATGGAACACAAAAATCTCTTAACCTTTTCTTTTACTAATATGCTTGGGTTTAGAAAAGGAGTGAGCCAATTCTATCTCCAATGCCAGCTTGCTATATTTGGCAATTTGGGCATAGCTTCTCTTACTACTTCCTGCTGGAGGGAGGTGCTGTATCTTATGGAGATACAAAGAAAATTTTAGGATTATGTATATTTAAAATATACATAATGGCTTAACTCAACGGTTTTTATGACCAATTGTTTTTCTGCAGTTAAAAATCCCAAAGACAACACAATCCAGATTCTCTGTGTGTAATATCCATCTTTACATGGCTTGTTTTTTATACTACTTTTACTGTCTCTTTAAAGACTTTATTTTTAAAAACTATTTCTTTATATAACTGCATATATTTTTTTCTCTTCCAAAGCCTACATACATTTTTACACACATTGTAAAGCATTTAAAGTCTTGTTCCTTATGAATCTATCTTATTGTGAATGTGTTGTTTTAAACTGCAGCATTACTAGGGCTAAAATAACACCTGTCGCTGCTGGCTCTTCCCAACCTGGTAGTGGTACAGTTTACCTTCAGCTCTGGGTCTGGAGCCATGTGTACCATCAACTATCAGAAGCAGTTCTATCAAAGCAGCATGTAGCCCAGAAACTTTTTTTTTAACTAAAAAGGCTAAATCCACCAAACAGTGATGTAATGTGCTGCTTGCAGACACCTCATTCAAGCCATACTGCAGGTCAAGTATGCACACTACAAACCCACCATATAGTAGCTCAAGCCTGCATGTTGTGGTGTCTAGCCACCTCTATGAGACATAAAGCTGGAACCTGGTTTTGGCTCTGTTTAGATTTGTTTATTAAATGTGCTTAGGTTTAAGGTGGAAACTTGAGCTGTTAGGCACCATTTGTAGCTGTAGTTTTTCTGTTCCTTCCTGGCCCACGGTCAGGACAAATATCTCTCACCTGCCGGTCCTGCAGCAGCTCAGACCCAACCAAGTAAACACACAAAGACTTATATTTCTTATAAACTGTATGGCTGTGGCAGGCTTCTTGTTATCTAGTTCTTCTATCTTAAATCAATGAATTTCTAGTCATCTATATGTTGCCACATGGCTCGTACCTTACCTGTATCTTAACATCTTCTCATTGTAGTGGCTGGCAGCGTCTCTCTTCCACTTCCCAGAATTCTCTTCTCTCCTTGTTCCAACTATACTTCCTTCCTGGCTACTGGCCAGTCAGTGTTTTATTTATTAACCAACCAGAGCAACACATTTAACATACAGAACATCCCACAGCAAACGATGGATCAAGGAAGGAATAAAGAAATAAATTAAAGATTTCCTGGAATTCAATAGAAATGAAAGTACAACATACACAAACCTACAGGACACTATGAAAGCAATTCTAAGAAGAAAATTTATAGCACTAAATACCCACACAAAGAAGATGGAGAAATCTCACAACAATAACTTTGCAGCATACATGGAAATTCTAGAACAAAAGAAGCAAACTCACCCAGAATGAATCTATACCAGGAAATAATCAAATTGAGGGCTGAAATCAATAAAATAGAAACAAAGAGAAAAATCAAAAAATCAATGAAAGAAAGAGTTGGTTCTTTGAGAAAATCAACAATATAGATAAGCCCTTATCCAAATTAAGCAAAAGGCAGAGAGAGAGAGAATTCAAATCAACAAAATCAGAAATGAAAAGGGACAATGAGGAAATCCAGAGAATCATCTGGTCATATTTAAAAACCTGTACTCCAAAAAATTGAAAAATCTGAAAGAAATGGACAATTTTCTGGATTGGTAGCACATACCAAAGTTAGGTCAAGACTAGATAAACTATTTAAATAGGCCAATAACCCCTAAGGAAATAGAAACAATCGATAAAAGTTTTCCAACAAAAAAAGTCCAGTACCAGATGTTTTAAGCACAGAATTCTTCCAGAATTACAAAAAAGAGCTAATTCCAATACTCTTCAAATTGTTCCATCCAATAGATAAAGAGGGAACATTACCAACCTCTTTTTATGAGGCTACATTTACCCTGATACCCAAACCACACAAAGATATAACAAAGAAAGAAAATTACAACCAGTCTCCCTCATGAACATCAATGTAAGAATACTTAATAAAATATTGGCAAACTGAATCCAAGAACACACCAAAAAATTATCCACCATGATCAAATAGGCTTCATCCCAGGGATGCAAAGATGATTCAACATATGAAAACCTGTCAATGTAATACACCATATAAACAAACTGAAAAAAAATACATGATCATTTCATTAGATGCTGAAAAAGACTTTGACAAAATCCAACACCCCTTCATTATAAAGGTCCTAGAGAGATCAAATAAAGAGGGAACATACCTAAACATAATAAAGAGAATTTACAGCAAGTCAACAGCCAACATCAAATTAAATGGAGAGGAACTCAAAGTGATTCCACTGAAATCAGGAACAAGACATGCCTGTCCACTCTCCCCATATTTACTTAATATAGTATTTTAATTTCTAGCTAGAGCAATAAGAAACAAAAGGAGATCAAAGGGATAAAAATTGGAAAGGAAGAAATCAAACTTTTGCTATTTGCAGATGATATGTTTGTATACCACATGATCCCCAAAATTCTACCAGAATACCAGCTCCTAGGCACAGAAAATATATTCAACAAAATCATAGAAGAAAACTTTCCAAACTTAAAGAAGGTCATGCCAACGAAGATAAAAGAATGTTACATAACATCAAATAGATTGGATCCAAAGAAAATCCCCCTAACACAAAATAATCAAACCACTAAATGTACAGAATAAAGAAATATATTAAGAGGTACAAAGGAAAAAGGCCAAGTAAAATATAAAGGCAGACCCATCAGAAAAACACTTGACTTCTCAATGGAGACTCTGAAAGCCAGAAACCTAGACAGATGTTATGGAGACACTAAGAGACCATGGATGACAACACAGAGTACTATATTCAGCAAAACTCTCAATTGCAATAGATGGAGTAAACAAAATAACCATAATAAAACCAGATTTAAACAATATCTATCCACAAATCCAACCTCACAGAAAGCACTAGAAGGAAAAAATACAACATAAAGAAGCTAGATGCACCGATGTAAAAACAGATAATAGATAATCCACACCAACAAATAGCAAAGAAGGTAAACACACAACACTACCAACAAAAACTAACAGGAATTAACAATCACTGGTCATTAATATCCATTAATACTAATGGTCTCAATTCATCTATAAAAAAGACACAGGCTAACTGAATGGATATGAAAAAAGGATCCATCCTTCTGTTGCATTCAAAAAACACACCTCAACTTCAAAGACAAACACTACATCAGAGTAAGGGCTCAGAAAAGACTTTCCAATCAAATGGAGGGGATTGGGGATTTAGCTCAATGGTAGCACAAGGCCCTGAGTTCTGTCCTCAGCTCAAAAAAAAAAGCAAGCTGTTGTAGCTACCCTAATATCTAACAAATAGACTTCAAACTGAAATCAATTGAAAGAGATAAAGAAGGACATTGCATATTTATCACAGGGAAAATCCAAAAAGATGAAGACTCAATTCTGAACATTTATGTCCCAGATACTAGGGCACCGGCATTTGTAAAACAAACATTACTAAGCTTAAATAACACATCAAACCCCACACACTAGTAGTGGGAGATTTCAACACCCCACTTTCATCAATGCTCAGTCTCTCCTGTTCTCAGATTCTTCTGCTGTTCTCTCATCATTCTTTCCATCTCTGTCCTCATCTTTGTTCTTTTCAATCAATTCTCTCCAGTGCTCTCAAAGAACCAGTATATATACCCAAACAGTAATTCTTTGGCAAAACAGTTTGAGGCTTGAAGTTTTCAGGGTCAGAGAGAGAGGTGATAAGGATCAACTCATAAAACAATAATTGTCAGTTTCCAATTATAACACAAAAGGGGAGTGACTAAAGTCGCATTCTCTGGTAGGGTCAACTAAAGGCTAAGATCACTTAGGGAATTTTTTGTGCTTAAACTATAATCTAGAATTGTCTAGGTAGAGGGATAATGGTCAATAAGTCACAGGAAAGTAAACTGACTTTGGCACGACTTTTCCTGCTACTCCTGGCTGCAGCTGCTTTCTGATAGGATGGGGGACATATGCTAGGTAGCTAAGCAACCTATGTCAGAACAGGTAGCATGTGGTTAGTAAAAGCACTTCTACTCAGAGTAATTGCTGAGGAGAAAATCTAGGAATATCACCTGTAGGAGGAGGAATTAAAACCTTAATTTGCACAAGAAAGAAGCTTGGTATCTGTTACCTGCCTGGCCTTGTAAGCAATCCCCTTGCGTCAGTGGGAAGTAACTGCCTTAACACAGTAACTTGCAAATGGCTAAAACATCATCCCAAGAATGTCAGCAGTAAATCTCTTAAGTTAGGGTGATGTGTAAATAACCCAGGGTGAAAGTAAGGAGTTGAGGATTTAATTGCTAGTGGTTATTTTCTCTTATCTGTAACTGAGGTGAGCTAATGTTTAACTATGTTCAGTTTTGTCCTTGGAAAAAGGGTATCTTTGCTGAAATACTTTTGTCTAGAGAATGACCCTGGCCAGATATATGTTAATGAAAAATAAACACAGCTAGGAACAGTTATCCAATTACCCCAAATGTACAGAAAATGTTGTGCCAAAGATGGAGATGCAATTGTGAGATTACATGTATACATAACATGGAAACACATGGTAAATGGGGAGAATCATAGCTGTTATTGCACAAAAAGTTTGTAACAAGAGACAGCCAGTTCATTCAAAAGTCAGTAATTCCATAACACCTGGCATGATGGTTTCCTCTAACGCAACCCGTAGTTCTATTGGTTGACCTTCTGAACACTAGTTGTCACTGTTGTGTACTCTCATGGGCTTTTGCTACCAGCACCTCTCAATAGATGAGAACACAAGGGAATGAGAGGTTTGAGCTGGAACATGAACAGAGTGAGAGAGCAAGGAAATAGATACCATGATAAA
This sequence comes from Peromyscus maniculatus bairdii, assembly GCF_049852395.1. Taxonomy (NCBI): domain Eukaryota; kingdom Metazoa; phylum Chordata; class Mammalia; order Rodentia; family Cricetidae; genus Peromyscus; species Peromyscus maniculatus. The sequence goes on along the minus strand of NC_134874.1, from coordinate 40,774,077 downwards.
TGAAGACATCATGGGAATAGGAAGAAACATGGTGCAAGGGAAGTTCCCAGGAATCCACAAGCATGACCCAACCTTAGACTACTAACAAAAGTCTAGTTGAGAGGGTGTCTGAACTGGCCTACTCCAGTAATCAGATTAGTGAATACCCTAACTGTCATCTTAGATCCTTCATCCAGTAACTGAAGAAAGCAGATGCTGAGATCCACACCTGGGCACTTGGCCAAGCTCCAGGAGTACAATCGATGAGAGAAAGGAAGGATTCTATGAGCAAGGGACATGGAGATCATGATGGGAAAACATACAGATATGGCAAGCCAAACTAGTGGAAATGCATGTATTGTGGACCAATAGCTGTGGAGTCCCATTGCACTGGACTAGGCCCTCTGGATAGGTGAGACAGTAGTTTAGCTTGAATTATTTAGGGGCCCCCCATGCAGAGTGATTGGGATCCATCCCTGGTGCATGAGTGGGCTATTTGGAGCCCAGCGCCTATGAAGGGACACCTTGTGCAACCTTGGTGCAGGGAGGATGAGTTTGGACCTGTCTCAGTTGAATGTACCAGGTGCTACTGACTCTGTATCAGAGACCTTCCCTTGGAGGAGTTGTGAATGGGTGTGGGTTGTGAGGTGAAAGCTGGGGGGCAGGAGGAGGGAGGGGGATATGTAATTGATATGTAAAATGAATAGAAAATTTCTTTTTTAAACTTTTTTAAATTTTCTTACATTTTTTAATTTTATAATTTAATTTAATTTTACATATCACCAACAGATCCCCTTGTTCTCCACCTCACCCCCCCCCCCAGTGCATGCCTCATTCCCATCTCCTCCAGGGAAAAGACTCCCCTGAGGATTGAGTTCAACCTGGTAGACTCAGTCCAGGCAGGTCCAGTCCCCTCCTCCCAGGCTGAGCCAAGTGTCCCTGTATAAGCCACAGGTTGCAAACAGCCAACTCATGCACTGACGACAGGACCCGGTCCTACTGCCTGGATGCCTCCCAAACAGATCAAGCCAATCAACTGTCTCACTTATCCAGAGGGCCTGATCCAGTTGGGGGCTCCTCAGCTATTGGTTCATAGTTCATGGGTTTCCACTTCTTTGGCTATTTGTCCCTGTGCTTTATCCAACCTTGGTCTCAACAATTCTTGCTCATATAAACCCTCCTCTTTCTCACTAATTAGACTCCTGGAGCTCCACCTGGGGCCTAGCCATGGATCTCTGCATCCAGATCCCTCAGTGATTGGATGAGATTTCTAGCACGACACTTAGGGTGTTTGGACATCCCATCACCAGAGTAGGTCAGTTCGGGCTGTCTCTCGACCATTACCAGTAGTCTATTGTGGGGGTATCTTGGTGGATTTCTGTGGGCCTCTCTAGCACTTTGCATCTTCCTATTCTCAGGTGGTCTTCATTTATCATGGTCTCTTATTCCTTGTTCTCCCTTCCTGTTCTTGATCCAGCTGGGATCTCCTGCTCCCCTAAGCTCTCTTTCCTTCAACCCTTGCCCTTCATTACCCCCACACACATCCATGTTACTCATGTAGATCCCATCCATTTCTATGTCATTGGGCGATCCCTATGTCTTTCTTGGGGTCCTGTTTTCTAGGTAGCCTCCCTGGAGTTGTGAGTAGCAGTCTAGTCATCTTTGTTTTACAGGTTGTATCCTCCTATGAGTGAGTACATACCATATTTGTATTTCTGAGTCTGGGTTACCTCACTCAGGATGACTTTTTCTAGATCCATCCATTTGCCTGCAAACCTCATGATGTCATTGTTTTTCTCTGCTGAGTAGTATTCCATGTGTACATGTACCACATTTTATTTATCCATTCTTTAGTTGAAGGGCATCTAGGTTGTTTCCAGGTTCTGGCTATTACAAAAAGTGCTGATATGAACATAGCTGAGCAAGTGCCCTTGTGGTATGATTGAGCATTCCTTGAGTATATGCCCAAGAGTTGGAAAGCTGGATCTTGGGGGAGATTGATTTCCAATTTTCTAAGAAAGCGCCATATTGATTTCCAAAGTGGTTGTATAAGCTTGCATTCCCACCAGCAGTGGAGGAGAGTTCCCCTAGTTCCACATCCTCTCCAGCATAAAGTGTCTTCAGTGTTTTTGATCTTAGCCATTCTGACAGGTGTAAGGTGGCATCTCTCAGAGTCATTTTGATTTGCATTTCCCTGATAATTAGGGATGTTGAGCAATTCCTTAAATGTCTTTCAGGCATTTGAGTTTCCTCTATTGAGAATTCTCTGTTTAGTTCTATAGTCCATTTCTTAATTGGACTGTTGGGCATTTTGATGTCTAATTTCTTGAGTACTTCATATATTCTGGATATCAGTCCTCTGTCAGATGTGGGGTTGGTGAAGACTTTTTCCCATTCTATAGGCTGTCACTTGGCCTTGCTGACCATATCCTTTGCTCTACAAAAGCTTCTCAGTTTCAAGAGGTCCCATTGATTGATTGTTTCTCTCAGTGTCTGTGCTACTGGTGTTATATTTAGGAAGTGATCTCCTATGCCAATGAGTTCAAGAATTCTTCCTACTTTCTCTTCTAGCAGGTTCAGAGTAGCTGGATTTATGTTGAGGTCTTTGATCCACTTTAACTTAAGTTTTGTGCACGATGACAGATATGGATCTATTTGCAGCCTTCTAAATGTTAATATCCAGTTATGCTAGCACCATTTGTTGAAGATGCTTTCTTTTTTCCATTGTATGTTCAGAGGTGTGAGGATTAATGTCAGGGTCTTCAGTTCGATTCCATTCATTCCATTCATTCACATGTCAGTTTTTATGCCAATTCCAAGCTGTTTTTATTACTGTAGCTCTATAGTAGAGCTTGCATTCAGGGATCATGATGCCTCCAGAGGTTGTTTTATTGTACAGGATTCTTTTGGCTATCCTGGGTTTTTTGTTTTTCCATATGAAGTTGAGTATTATTCTTTGCAGGTCTGTGAAGAATTGTATTAGTATTTTGATGGGGATTGCATTGAATCTGTAGATTGCTTTTGGTTAGATTGCCATTTTTACTATGTTAATCCTGCCTTTCCCTGATCATGGGAGATCTTTCCATTTTCTGACATCTTCTTCAATTTCTTTTTTTAGGGACTTAAAGTTCTTGTCACATAGGTCCTTCACTTTCTTCGTTAGAGTTACCCCAAGGTATTTTATGTCATTTGTGGCTATTGTAAAGGGTGATGCACCTCTAATTTCCTTCTCAGTGTGTTTGTCAAGTGTATATAGGAGCGCTACTGATTTTTTGAGTTGATCTTGTATCCTTCTAATTTGCTGAAGGTGTTTATAAGCTGTATCACTTCCTTGGTTGAATCTTTGGGGTCACTCAACTATTCTATCATGTCATCTGCAAATAGGGAAAGCTTGACTTCTTCCTTTCCAAATTGTATATCCTTAATCTCCTTATATTGTGTTATTGCTCTGGCTAGAACTTCAAGTACTATATTGGATAAATATGGGAAGAGCAGACAGCCTTGCCTCGTTCCTGATTTTAGTGGAATTGCTTTGAGTGTCTCTCCATTTAATTTGATGCTGGCTGTTGGCTTCCTGTAAATTGTAAATTATTTATTATGTTTAGGTATGTTCCCTGTATTCCTGATTCCTCCAAGACCTTTATCATGAAAGGGTGTTGGATTTTGTTAAATGCCTTTTCTCTATCTAGTGAGATGATCATGTGGTTTTTTTTCTTTCAGTTTGTTTATATTGTGTATTACACTGATGGACTTTCATATATTGAACCACCCTTGCATCCCTGGGATGAAGCCTACTTGATCATGGTGGTTAATTTTTTTGATGTGTTCTTGGAGTCTGTTTGCCAGTATTTTATTGAGTATTTTTGCATCAATATTAATGAAGGAGATCAGTCTGTAGTTCTCTTTCTTTGTTGTATCCTTGTTTGGTTTAGGAATCAGGGTAATTATAGCCTCATAGAAGGAGTTTAGTAATGTTCCTTCTGTTTCTATTGTGTGGAACAATTTAAAGAGTATTGGTAATAACTCTTCTTTGAAGATCTGATAAAATTCTGTGCTGAAACCATCTGGTCCTGGGCTTTTTTTGGTTGGGAGACTTTTAATGACTGTTCTATTTCCTTAGGGGTTATTGGATTATTTAAATAGTTTATCTGGTCTTGATTTAACTTAGGTATGTGGTACTTATCCAGAAAATTATACATTTCTTTTAGATTTTCCAGTTTTGTGGAGTAGAAGTTTTTGAAGTATGGCCTAATGTATCATTTTTGGATTTCTTCAATGTCTGTTGTTATGTCCCCCTTTTCATTTCTGATTTTGTTAATTTGGGTGCTCTCTCTCTCTCTCTCTCTCTCTCTCTGTGTCTTTTGGTTTGTTTGGATAAGGGCTTGTCTATCTTGTTGATTTTCTCAAAGAACCAACTATTGGTTTCATTATTTTTTATTATTCTCTTTGTTTCTATTTTATTGATTTCAGCTCTCACTTTGATAATTTCCTGGCATCTATTTTTCCTGGGAGACTTTGCTTCTTCTTGTTCTGGAGCTTTCAGGTGTGTTGATAAGTAACTAGTGTGAGATTTCTCCAACTTTTTTATGTGGGCATTTAGTGCTATGAATTTCCCTCTTAGCACTTCTTCCATAGTGTCCCATAAGTTTGGTTATGTGGTGTCTTCATTTTCATTGGTCTCTAGGAAGTCTTTAATTTCTTTTTTATTTCTTCCTTAGCCCATTTGTGATTCAGTTGAGCATTATTCAGTTTCCATGAGATTGTAGGCTTTCTGTAGTTTTTGTTGTTGAATTCTAACTTTAAACCATGGTGGTCTGATAAACCCAGGAGGTTATTTTAATTGTTTTGTGTCTGTTGAGATTTGCTTTGTGTCCAAGTATGTGGTTGATTTTAGAGAAGGTTCCATGGGGTGCTGAGAAGAAGGTATTCTTTTTTGTTAGGATGGAATGTTCTGTAGCTATCTATTAAGTCCATTTGAGACATAACATCAGTTAAGTCCTTTATTTCTCTGTTAAGTTTCAATTTGGGAGATCTGTCCAGTATTGAAAGTGGGTTGTTGAAATCTCCAACTCTTAATGTGTGGGGTTTTATATGTGGTTTAAGCTTTAGTAATGTTTCTTACTTATATGTGGGTGCCCTTGTGTTTGGGGCATAAATGTTCAGAATTGAAACTTCATCTTGGTGGATCTTTTCTGTGATGAGTATGTAATGCCCTTCTTGATCTCTTTTGATTGATTTTAGTTTGAAGTCTATTTTGTTGGATATCAGGATGGCTACCCCCGCTTGTTTCTTAAGACTATTTTCTTGGAAAGTCTTTCTCCAACCTTTTATTCTTAAGTAGTGTCTATCTTTGTATTGGCATTCTGTTTCTTGTATGCAGCAGAAAGATGGGTCCTGCTTTCATATCCATTCCATAAACCTGTGTATTTTTATAGGTGAATTAAGTCCATTGATATTAAGGGATATTAATGACCAGTGATTGTTCATTCCTGTTATTTTTTTGGTGGTAGTGTGTGTGTACTTCTCTTCTTTGGGGTTTACTTCTGTGGCATTATTTATTGCCTGTGTTTTCGAGGGTATATCTGACTTCCTTAGGTTGGAATTTTCCTTCTAGTGCTTTCTGTAAGGCTGGGTTAGTGGATAAGTATTGTTTAAATCTGGCTTTGTCTTTGAATGTCTTGTTTACTCTGTCTATGATGATTGAAAGTTTTGCTGGGTATATTAGTCTAGGCTGGCATACATGGTCTCTTAGTGTCTGCATTACCTCTGTCCAGGTCCTTTCTGGCTTTCAAAGTCTCCATTGTGAAATCTGGTGTTATTCTGATGGGTTTGCCTTTATAATCATTTGGCTTTTTTCCTTTGCTGATCTTAATATTCTTTCTTTATTCTGTAAGTTTAGTTGTTTAATTATTATCTGGTGAGGGGACTTTTTTGGGGGGTCTAGTCTGTTTGGTGTTCCATAGGTTTCTTGTATCTTCATTGGCAAATCCTTCTTTAAGTTGGGAAAGTTTTCTGCTATGATCTTGTTGAATATATTTTCTGTGCCTTTGAATTGGTATTCTTCTCCTTCCTCTATCCCTATTATTTGTAGATTTGGTCTTTTCATGGTGTCCCAAATTTCTTGGACATTTTCGGTCATTACTTTGTTGGCTTTAGTGTTTTCTTTGACTGATGATTCTACCTTCTACCATATCTTCAACACCAGAGATCTGCTCTTCCATCACTTGCATTCTGTTGGTTATACTTACATCTGAAGTACCCCTTCGTTTACTCAGATTTTCTATTTCCAGCATTCCCTCTGTTTGTGTTTTCTTCATTTTTTTCTATTTCCCTTTTCAGGTCTTGGACTATTTCCTTCATTGTTTTTTCATGATTTTCTTTCAGGGATTTATTGCTTTCTTCTGCTTTATTTGACCTTTGTGTCTAATTCTTTTATTGTGTTCTTCCCATTTTTGTTTGTCTTTTCCTCAATTTCATTTGTGATTTCTTCTATATAATCCTCCACCCTCTTCATGATGTTATTCATAAGGTTGCTTTCTTCTGCTTCTTCCATTTTGTGATGTTTAGGTCTAGCTCTTGGAGGAGGGCTAGATTCTGGTGATGCTGTATTGCTCTTCATTTTGTTGTATGTACTTCTGCCTTGACGTCTGCCCATCTCCTTGTGGATTCGTTCTTGGTCTTATCAGCGCTCTTGGTCCAGAGACATTCAGGAAGCCTTCCTCTCTTGTCCAGATGGGAACTCTTGTCCAGATGGGAGGTCTGGGGCAAGATGAGAGCTGGGGGCTCTTGTCCAGATGGGAGTCCCAGCAGGAAGGGAGCTGTGGGTTGGTCTCTAAGTCTCACGAAGTAGCTGGGGTCTCGGGTCTATGGGTGTAGTGGCAGGATGTGGAGATTGCAGGGTCTGTCGGGGGTCTTGGAGAAGGGGAACCATCCTAGTGGGGGTAGAGGGCATCCTGCCCGATGGCAAGAACCTGGGTCCAAGTTGGGCAGGTCTTCCTCAGAATGGCTGGTGCCCAGGGATGGGATCTAGGGGCAGGCCTCTCTGGGTCTGAGCCCAGACACTCACCTCTTAGGTCCCATTTTTTAATCATTGATCTTAGTGCTTGTGCTATTAATGTATTAATTAGAAAATACTCTAAGTGACAATGAGTTCAAGTCTATTCCACACTTTTTCTTTGATCAGATTCACTGTGTCTGGCCTTATGTTGAGGTCTTTGGTCCACTTTAATTCGAGTTTTTTTCAGGGTATTTAACATGAATCTATTTGAGTTCTCCTATGTGCAGTCAAGCAGTTTTATCAGCACCACTAATGAAAATGCTATCTCTCCTCCAGTATAAATTCTTTACTTTTCTGTCAGAAATCTTGGAATTGTGGACTTATGTACAAGTCTTCAGTTCAATCCCATTGGTCAATGTGTCTGTTTTTATGACAATCTTAGTGTTTTTAATACAATTAATACAAGTCTGTAGTACAACTTGAAGTCCGGGATGGTGATACTATCAGTAAATTTTTATTATTCATAGTTTTAGTTATTGTGTGCATGTTTGTTAGTTTGAATGAAATTGATCCCTGTAAGCTCATAGGGAGTGGCATTATAGGAGTTGTGGTGTGGTTGGAGGAAGTGCCACTGTGGGGTTTTCTTTGAGGTCCCCTATGGTCAAGCTATGTCCAGTATCTCAGATCATTTACTGTCACCTGCAGGTCAAGATGTAGGATTCTCAGCTCCTTCTCCAGCACATGTCTGCCTGCATGCCACCTGCCATTATGATAATAGACTAAACCTCTGAAACTATAAACCATCCCAATTAAACGTTTTCCTTAAGGAGAGTTTCTGTGGTCATTGTGTCTTTTCAACAGACCCTAACTAAGACATTTTGTATCTGTATATGTGTCTGTGTTTCCATATGAAGCTGAAACTTTTTCTTCTTTTTGTGGAGTCTTGTGTTGGTTGTGCTTTGGTGGGTATTGTATTGAATCTATAGAAGGCTTTTGGTAGCAGGGAAGTTTTCACTATAATCATCCTACTGATCAGAGCACATCAGAGAATGTTACATCTTCTGGTGTAATTGTGAATGTCTTTCTTCAATGACTTAAAGTTGTTTTAGTTTTCAAAAATACAAATCATTCACTTGCCTGGTTAGAGTTATCAAAAAAAAAACTGATTAAAGAAGAAAAGTTTTATCTTAGTAGTCCTTATCTTGCAGTCATTTCAGAAGAGAAATTAAAAAATATTCAAATCATATTTATAATGCAAAGGAAAGCATTAAGAATGACATTTCTTGAATCAGATATGACTTTGAAAATATCATACAATTTTTGGCAAATGCAAAGCCCTATCCTCTTGCATCATTTCAATGTTTTAATTCACTCCATCTTTCTAGAAGTAATTCATTTTTAATAAAGGAAATTCCATCAGATCTCTTATTTTTACTTCTAGAAATGAGATTATTCTTCATTATTTTCCCTCAGGAAAAATGCTATAGAGCTGAAAAGATATTTCAGTGGGCAAAGGAATCTAACAGCTGAATTTGACCAGTGCAACCCATGTTATGACAGAAGAGAAATGACACATGAAAATTATCCTCTTACCTTCCTCCCAATGCAGTGACATGAGATGGAGACCACATAAGCACACAGATTAAAATTGTCCCATATAATAAAATTTTAAAAAGAATGAGATGAATTGTATACACCATCACTGTTGCTTGCTCTGCAGCTGGGGTCCCACTGTCTGGTCCCAGGGGCAGGGGGTGAACAGATGCAGAATCAAATGACACAGGCTCTGGGAGGTTGTAAGTGATCTCGTTTATTAAACAAAGGACTGACGTATTCATGTGTGTACTTTTTGGCGGGCTCTGCTTCCAGCTGCCCTGGTGTTTCCTGGCTGGTTCTAGGTCACATGCCAACAGTGATATTGAGGGTCCAGTTTCAGGTCCTCTAGGTCAGGGTACTACTGTACATGTCTGAGCTCTTTGTTAGCTTAAGGCATGAACCAGTTCTTTAGGCCTTATCTGCTTCATATCACCCTTTTTATTTTATTTTGTGGCTGACAGTGGGAATTAGAGTTCTTTGCTCTAATCTTGTTGTCCCCACCTCAGTGGTTCCCCAACGTGGTGACTGTGCCTCTCTTAGGTTGGCCTGCCTGAGAGGCTCTTACCCATCTCTGGCTACCAGGCCTCAAAGGGTGGCTACCCTTGAAAGTACTTAGGGTGCAAAGCATTAGACAGAGCTATCAGACAGAGGCATCACAAACTTCCATGACCCAAGCTCTTATTACTTCCTTAGGGGAATGATGAACAGGGTGTTCCAGAGCCATTAGCAGTTGCAGGGTCGTTTTGTTGATGTGGCGCTGCCGGGACACATGCTGTAGGAAACACATAAGCAATAAATTATTAAGAGTATCATTCCTCTAACATTCCTCATTCCATAATTTTTGAAGGATCTAGGATCAATTTTATGTGATCTCAAATTTGTGTAAAGAATGTGATAGATAAGTCCAGTGATTTCACACATGTGGAGTTTAAGTTTAAGATTTCATTAGAGAGTTGTAATGAAAGGTTTAAGAATTCTTTGTTCCGGGGAGGGGAAAAAAAAAAGAATTCTTTGTTCCATGATCCCAATATGATTTCCCTTAATTGACTCCTGACTTTTGTTATATTTGAGATTGGGTAAGGGGTTAAACAAAAGGAGGAAAATCGGGGATCACAGTTTCCTCTTACCAGACATCTTAATATCTGGATTTCTTCATCCAATAAAACTAGTTGTTGCTGTAAATTGAGGATATCTGGCTGGAAATTAATCAGCTGTGGAGTATTTAATGCTCAGGCTGATTACTCTATGGCCTTATTAAGCATAGAGGCGATGGCTCCCATTTGAACCAGGGAGGCTGTGGCTGCTGTGCCACCTGCCACAGCAATCAGAATAGAGGCCATTATAGCTGCTGTTATTCCAAAGTCTCTTTTTATTTTGGTTTGTTCCATCAATTTCACTCTTATGGAAATGTGTTACATTGGTCAAAGGTTCCCAAAGAAAAGCAGGGAGGCACATCACTACTGCCTGTGAGGCCTCCTCAGGATTCTAGCAGGGTCCCAGCTTACAAAGATCCTGAGTGCAACTTAGCATTGACATTTGGGGCATTTAGTTTTGGGCCTAGCTTTGGGACAGTCTCTACAAAGGTGACCTGACTGACCACAGCCCAGCAAGAATGGTCAGGTGGTTAGGGGGAAGAACTTTCCACGATCATTATCTTTGGAAGCTAATAGTGCATTGAGGGAGGCTGTAAGGGCAGCTATTGTTTCTACCTAGGGGTCAAGATCTCGAGTAGCAATGACCCATTTATGGATGTCCTCATTACAAACTGCTGCAATTACATTGGAAGTAGGGGCATTAAGCCCTTCCCATGTTAATTACTTAATGATCATTTCCCTGGTCGGGCCAGAATCAACCTGTTTCTCCACTGCCTCATTTACTGGGCTAAGAAGTCAGTAAACATTTCCTCTGGCTGCTGTATGAGATTACAAAAGTACACAGTTGGTTCCTGTGGAGTACAGGACTTCAAGGGTTTAAATGCAAGGTCAGAGACTTGCTGAAAATAGGCATACAGGGTAATCTGGGCATGCGTTTTGGGACTAACAAATTGGTCCCTGCCTGTCAGCATGTCTAGGGATATAGAAATATTATATTGAATATTTAGGTTTACCAGTGTTTCAGCTTCTTCATAAGCAGCACACCAATTAAGAAAAACTGTGGGATCCAATACAGATTTCATTAAATGCAACCAGTCATAGTAGGCTTGTAAATGCATTGTCCATTGTCCTAGTACCTGTTCAAAATATGCCCTGTCAGGAACTGGTTCATTAGCAACTTTATGAATCAAAGACAGATTTGTAAGAGAGGTGGGTGCCCAGGGCTGGGTGGCAGCATTGGTGCTACATTAACTGGAAGGGCAAAAGAATTGGTAGAGTGATACTTCATTGTTGGAGCTTGCATAAGGTGCTCAGGTACCTGAGCAAGGCAGGCTTTAGTTACTGAGGTTGGTTTTGCCTTAAGGGAATCACAGTGATGCTCTTCAGGGCATGAGGATGAAGGCAGGTCTGCTAAGGATAGAGACTTGCCTCTTTGGGAGATGAGGAAGGAGGGGATTGTTTAGGAGGTTTCTTTGATGGGTCAGCCTCATCCTCTGAATCTGTCTCTACATATGAAGGTGGGAAGTCAAGCAAGAGGGTATCCATATTTTGTGTTTTACAGTGGTCATTAAAAGCTCTCCGAACATCATCTTGGTACCTTCTTTTATACAAGCTACAATACCTAATAAAATAGGAATAAATGATGCATGTGGAGATTTACCTTCCTGAACTTTTCGTTTTCTGGCTAGGAATAAGATCCGCATCCAAAGAGCTGGATCCCAGATATTATCAGTAGATATCCAGGGTGCTATGGCAGAGGCTTCAACTCAAAAGCTGGCCAGGTTTGTCTACTTAATATGAATATCCCTGGTCTGTAAGAGAGTTTTAAGTGCTAATATCTAAGGTTCTTTTATGTTAGCAGGGAAGTTACCCATTGTTAGTTAAAGCGAGGATAAAATTACACTCTCCTGGGGTACTTGAGAAAGCTGTCAGCAGGAGTTAAAAGTTGAAGCCCTCTCCTGATCAGAACTTCAGCCTCTGAATGGGGCTGGGTGCTTCTGAAGTATGGGCATGAAAGGCTGTAAAAGCTTGGGGCCCAAAAGCCCCTTAGTGATGGTAGCTGCAGCCACAGCAGCCTGATGCTTGGAGACCTGGTGGGAGGGGCCTGCCTTTTCTCATGCCTGTGTAAGAGGCAGGCATAAGAGAGTGCTCAGATTTTAGGAGGATGTGCCATCTCTCTGCCTCTGCAACCAGGTGGGGTCTGGGGTGGGGGGTGGGGGGTAGAAAGTGCTCAGGGTTCAGGCATACCCTCCTTCTCTCTGCCCCAGGGATCAGTAGGTGGGAGAAAGCCCTTGGGGTTCTGGCCGACATGCCCTCTCCTTAGCGCGGGGCGGGGGCGGGGGCGGGGGGAGGAGACAGCGCATGGGGTTATCTGGGGGGAGGGGCAGGGAGAAAGGGCAGGCTTATCTCAAAAAATGCACAGGGGCAGGGCAGCGCTGGTGAGCAGCTGCCTGATTGGTGGAGTGGGACAGGGTAAGTCTGCTGCCTTTGTCATGCCTGGCCCCTGCTGACCCCTCTCAATTATGGCCAGAGTCTCCGGCATCAGTCTCCTTTCCCCTGGGGCACAAGGATCATGTCTCTGGGGCCCTGTTCAAGGCGGCTGCAGCTTCCTGGAGCTTGAGGCTTGGTAGTGCCACCATGCAAATAGCCAGACAGCTGCTGTGGCACCCACTGGCTCTGGCACAGGCAGGAACAGGTTGTGCATGGGCTCAGGGTGCATGAGGGGCTGCAGGCGCTGTGGATTCCCTCAGCTGGGGCACACACGGGGCAGTCACAGGGTTCCTGGGGCAAGCCAGGAGCCACTGCTGGTGGGCAAGTGGGCAGGACAGCCAGCTTGAGGGCAGGACTTGGAGCAGATATGCAGATACCCTGCACTCACTCAGATACCCTGCACCCAGTGTGGCAGAGACAGGCTGGCTTGGATAAGAACTGAAAAGCAGGACAGCCTGTCTGGCTGAAAATGCTTGCTGGGGGCGGCTGGAACAGATGAGGGGTTGAGGGTGGGGCACTGTCGGGTGGAACCTTCAGTAGCCAGCCTGGACAGCTAAAGATTCTCCCTGGGCTCACTGAAGGCACCAGGGACAAGGAGGGATGCCTGCAAGCAGCTCCCCACAACAGCTAAAGCAGCTCCCTGTGCTCCGAGGCTATGGGGCCTGGACAGATGGGCATGGGGACAAGTTCTGGAAGGACAAAGGAGGTAAGAGTGTGGGTGAGAAAGATGGGAGATGACAGACAGGTGAACAACAGAATAAAGGAACTGTCATACCAGGAGAGGAATGATCCCACTCATCCCAGGGGGAGGGAGCAGGAGATTCCTGCAGGGAGTAGCCAGAAAGCCTCCCCATGAATTTCAGATACAGGTCAGCCCCTTTATGGCTTTTAATTGGTGAACTTGTAACCTGATTCCAGGATAGGACAATAAAGACTAATAATAGCCTTCCACCACACCCCAAAAGGGCTGTCTGGCAGGCAGAGAGTCCTTCAGTTTCTCCTGGAGAGTAGCCTCAGGCAAGAAACTTCAGTTGGTTCAGAGCCAAGGAGAGTCCTTGTGAAGTCTTGGGCTGGAAATGAAAGAAAAGGCTTGTGTTTGTGGTACCTAGTCCAAGTGCTTTGTGGGGGACTTCCCCACAAGGTGTGTCCAGAGACCAGAGAGAAAAAACTTCTGTAGGTCAGTTTTTGATTCTGTTTCCTGGTTGGTCAGCTCTTATGTGGAAATGTAGGATGGAATGAAAATAAACAGTATGGGCCCTAAAGACTAATGAGGGGAAGGAGATGACAGAGACAGAGAGAGAAAGGAGAGAGAGAGAGAGAGAGAGAGAGAGAGAGAGAGAGAGAGAGGGAGGGAGGGAGGGAGGGAGGGAGGGAGGGAGGGAGGGAGGGAGGGAGGGAGGGAGGGAGGGAGGGAAGGAGGGAGGGAGAGCCACTAGAGAACAGTCACTAGTTGGGGAGGAAGAACAAAGAACTGAGAAAGGGGGTCTACTCACTGAGAATTAGCTGTAGTGTTTGTATCACAATACTGAGTTGTAATTGGAATCAGAACAGCAAGGCAGCCAGCAGAAAATAAAGAAGAGTACCCAAAAAAGAAAGTTAAGGAGGACCCAGAGAGCAAGCCCTAGGAATGGGTCCATGTAGTTCACACATTGGTGCCAGAATGTTGCTTGCTCTACAGTTGGGGTCCCCCTGTCTCTGATCCGGGGGCAGGGGGTGAGTAGAGGAGAACCAAAGGACACAGTCTATGTATGGGAGGTTGTAAGCAATCTCATTTATTAAACAAAGGACTGAGATATTTATGTGTATAGTTTTTGGCAGGATCTGCTTCCAGCTGCCATGGTGTTTCCTCCTTAGAAACTTAGGCAGTTTAGAAACACTCCCACTCCCCACACACTTCATGCTTATCGGCTCATCTAAATCCACGCATATTTATTTGGTGTACCAGGACTTGCCCATGTGCTAACACTGGCAGGGGGCAAAACATAGGACTCCAGAGTGTAAGAGTAGAACTGTCCTTGGAGTCTGAAGACCAACAGAGTTGGAGGGCCTGAGGCAAACTTGCCAAAGAACTCTCCTTAGCTACAACAGGGGAAGTTTCCTGGTTTTTAGAACTCATCTGAGAAAAATGGTGTAGTCAAACAGAGCCAGCTCTCCTTTTCTAGTTAATGGGAGGCGGGGGGCATTTTCCTGGTTGGTTCTGGGTCATATGTTAACAGTGGTCATCTTCAGGGTCCAGTTTCAGGGTTCTTTGGGTCAGGATACTACTGCGCATGCCAGAGCTCTTTGTTAGCTTAAGGCATGAACTAGTGCTTTAGGCCTTATCTGCCTCAGACAGAATCATGTAGTTCTCAATATTTGCACCCAAGGGTAGAGAAATCAATATGTTCTGATATACTGACTAACTAATATACATAGTAAAGACATATGTGAATATGTATAGTTAGGTTTGTGCATAAGTGAATATATATATTTACGTATGTGTATATGTAAATGTGTGTGTTTATGTGTGTTCATGTGTAACTGTATTTCTGTATGTGCATGCATACAAGTGTTTTTTTATGTATGTTTATGTGTGAAAATATATGTGTCTGTTTAACAATCTTATGTCCTGGTTTTCTCCTCCATGTTTTAGTTATAGGACCTCTTTTCATGGACTTTTTAGGAAGAATTCTGGCCCCATACCTCTGCCTTTTGTTGGGATGAGGCTTAACTACATCGGGGTGAGTGCTATTTGGGTTCCCAAATTTGCTTCTTGTGACTGTGTCTGTTCCCTGAGAGTCATGAAACTGTTTCAGTTCATCAGTGCAAATGGTCATTGAGATAAAAAGCTAAGGTTTACAGCTTTCAGAATTCTTTGTACCACATCAGATCATTGCCCAGTTATTTCTGGAGGGTTTTGATACATGTTTTGGGGGGATCTGAAGTTTATATCAGGTGTGAATCCTAGATGTTTGCACAGTAGTGCCTGGTGCTATCTTACATATAGAATTTGGGAGCATCAGGTTTAAGTATTTTCTTATTCCAGAAAATTATGGTTTTACTGATTTAATGCTTGAGGAAACACACATATCAGGGCTCCTGGGTGGCACCTCTGCCACATTAGTGCCATAACCACATCAGAGTTGAATACTAACATTAATCCTTCCTGTAGAATAGCTCTGGCACATGCTTCTAGGAGCACACAGTTGCTTTTGAGGAATAAGCATTACTTGAATCCTCAATATAAGTATAGAATCCCCTGTTATTATTTCCTAGGCTATAGCCAAGTTTTTGCCACCTGTGATTTCTTGTGTATGTAAATGGTATGTGCACTGAGAGATCAAACAAGAACATTTGGATTTATTCCTTTTCATTTCGAAGAAGAAACTCAGCATGACTCTGAGGGGTGGAAATATGGGAGGTGAGATGATGTTGCCTATGAACCTCTGATATTTAATCAAAATGTGAATTTTACGTCTTGAAAAAGAAGCAGAATCAATATATCAATGAAATCATTATTTGACAATTTTGTAAAAAAATAATAATTAGCTGTGGTGAGTGAAATATATATATAATATGTTTATATATTTTATATGTAAATGCATACATATATACATAAACCTCCACACACATGCACATATGCATATATAATTATGCCTGTGAATTTATACAGAGCCTTTGTGCAATGTTATCCAAAAGGAAGGACTTCTGGACTGTCATTCCTAAGCTCACACAGAGGAGACCAACAACAATGACTGTGTACATACTGCACTCTTAGAAGATTTCCTTTCCAAAAACTTGAGTCCTATTCATAATATCATAATTCTTCCATACCCAGGGCTTCTTTGCTTAATTTTCTAAAAAAAAATCATAATGCCCCAAGTTTAAGAAAGCAATAAATTTCCCTCATTTTTCAGGTGACTTTTTAAATTGATATCCTTTCAAATATGCTTTTTGAATTGTTTTGTTTCATTTGGCTTATGTTTCAAGCAGTACTGCCTATTGTCAAAACTGATCCAAAGCTTGCTGTGTAGATGATGGCCATGGATTCTTGTATCTCGTTATTCAGTTCTTGTATGTACCACAATATCTTAATTATGGGGTTAATTAAGAGAGTTGGGTATCAAACCCAGGGCTATGCTGTTAGGCAGAATCTAATCCCAAAGTAATATGGATCTTGATTGGTCTGTCTTTGATGATCCAGGGGCAACCAGACTTACTTTATTAAGGATTTTATAAGAGATCCTGCCTCCATTTATCCTTCCTTAGGTCTCTTTAAATTGTGTGAAATGCATTAATTCAGAGACGTATAATATGTGCTCATAATCCAGTAGAGTGTTATCTGTCTCATAGTGATTCACCCTGGTTAAAAAAGAAGTCATTTTTATATAAAATATTTGCAGTAAATGTGTGCTTTTCAAATACAGGTGGGAGGAAAAACAGATATGTGGATTTATGGTTGTTTTTTGTCGAATTACTTGTGGATTACTTTAGTGCTTCTTTAATTGTTTGAGATTATTCTATAAGTGCAACATTTCTCTATTCCCTTTCTCTCTTCAAAACCTCCAACAAATGCATCCTTGCTCTCTTTCAAATTCACAGTATCTCTTCTCTGTCTACATATGTTACTTTTCTGTATGCATTCAGTGTTGATCCTTTGGTAATTGATAAACAATAGGTGTGTTCTCCCTGTGGGAGAACAGTTCTCCCATTGCCAGCATTCCTTTGTTGCTTGTAGTTTTTTAAGGAGACTTGACACCTCCTAAGATTTCCTTATTGTTTGCTTTTTGAGCCAGGTGTTAGTATATCCAAGGTTGGACTGGAAGTTACTATGAATCCCAGGTTGCCTAGAACTCACTGTCTTCCATATCTGTCTGTTGTCTTAGAGGTCTGTGACATCACCCTTTGCTGAAGTGTCTATTTCTCTTCATTTTTTGTTTATACTTGATAGTAGGCAATGGGCACTTAACAAAGATGTATATGAATATATCTTTTAACCACATACTATTGAATTTGAAGAACAAAAGTAGAGTGTGTTACAACATGTCATTACTTTCTGGATTTTTTTTTTGATTAATTACTTTTGGTGATGGTTGAGCCAACAGTAGCAAATGTTCTCTTTTACAGATGCTAGAGGTTTTGTAAGAACCTGGGAAGAAGTGACATCACTATGCTGGAGGAGATTCTGCCTCTTCATCTCTTCTCATCCATTATCAGAAACCACAGCACTTATCACAGGGTCTGACGAGCTGACATGGTCAATAGAACCATGTGAGCCAATGCCAAGGCCGGGCACACTGCACTGCGTTTCTAATGGTTGTGTAGGAACTGCTCCTTGAAACAGCATTGCCTGTGAATTGATAACATTTTGTCATTAGGGACTGGAGAGATGTCTCAACAGTGTACAATACTTGCTATTCATGTAGAAGACCCACAATTTATTTCCCAGGAACCACATTGTAATTCAAAACCCAGGGGATCCTAATCTTATACTTTGAGGGCTTCTGTATGTAAGTCGTGTGTATATGTACACTCAGGCATATGTACAAACATATCAAATGAAAATATAAAACAAATGGTGTTTATCTTAAAATTCAAATACAATAAATATCTTTTTGGCATATAAATATGTGTTTACTTTTTTATATTTATAGTGAAGTCCACCAGCCCATGTTGTTATACACCTGAAAAAGTTTCTATTACCAGCATACATTACCAGCATAGTGAAATAGTTTTCTCATTGAACTAACTAAATTCACTATCATACAAGGATTCTTGCCAACTTCTACTACCGAAAATCCAAGGTATCCTCTCCAACCAAATGATTTTTGTTTTTAGTGTAAGAGAATCATGGTTCTCTTACAGGCAAAGGCTATGTCCCTCACTGTCATGGAAATTGTTACAGAATATTTTATGCTATTACCTCTCTGTCCCCAAAAATATTTTTGTGTCCGTATCGCTTAGGGAATCAATTCTGGCAGTATAAAAATGAAGTGAATGAACCATCAAGATGAACATGTTAAAGAACACAGGAAGCAGTGGCAGACTGGAAGCCCTTCCTTACTTGGGCTCCATTTGAGAAGCAAAGCATATGTGGATGAGATAAACCTAGGAAACTCAAATTTAAGAAGCCAGGCAAGAAAGTGCCTATCAAGAGCTGCACACTGCATGGTCAAATACATTCTTGTCTCTCTTCTCAGGTTATCAGATACCCCACTGAGATCAGTGTGCTCCATCCTAGATCCTGTATCTATTGTTTTGCCTAATCATGAGTCTAATTTGCTCACTATCCTTGGCCCTGGAACATAAAGCCTAAGATTCAGTGTCATCTGAACTTTGAATTGCATCTTGACATTCTAAGCATTTCTTCCTTCTGTGACATTTTGGGGGTTTCTCACTTTCTTCCACCTTTCTGGATTAGTTAAAAGATGTGACTTTCCTTCTGTTCCCTTTCATCCTGACCACTGTCCATTTCTTCAGCTTGCTTTTGTTACTGTTTTTCTCTCAAAGTCTAATACAGTTGTGCATGAAATTGAATTACAAAAAATTATATGGTTGACACCCATGTTTTTCCTTTCAGGTGTATCAGATGCTCCATGTTAGCCCTAACCAGGATGCATTTGGAGAGCTGTCTTGTTGTCATACATTTCATCTTGCCTGGGTTATGTTACTCTTCATTTCCTGAACTAACTAGTGGCTTCTCTGGTTGGAAACCTGAAGCTGAACTAGGTTGTTGTTGTCGTGTCTTGTAGAACCAGAAGTGCTATCAAGATTAAAGGTTAAATATCTCTGTTTTCCCTATGCAGGTAGTATAAGGGCATGCAGCCTCTCCTGGTCACTGAAGAACCAGACAAGATCAGAAAAGTCCTACTAAAGGAATTTTATTCTATTTTCACAAATTGGCACATATATATTTTTTTTCTAAAATCTGAGCAATGTACACACTGAGTAGATTATATTTAGGAACTTATATGTATATACATATGACAATTAATAAGAAAAATTGGCCATAAGTATGAAAGAGAGCAATAAGGGATAAATGAGAGGGTTTTGAGGAAGAAATGGGGAGGGAAAAACTTAACTATATCATAATTAAAAGATATAAAATGTGAACATTCATTTAAAATGTCTATTTTGAGTATTGGGGGATATAGCTCAGTGGTACAGGGCTTAGTGGCATGTATAAGGCCTTGGGTTTAGACTCCATACCACAAAACAAACAAACCTATTATAGTGAAGTAATTATGGAATCACTATACAATGTACAAGGAGGTTCTATGTACTTTTCTTGCTGTATTTTTGAATGAGGTTTCCTCAACCTTCCCCAGTGAGAAACACTAAGCACTCAGCAATAAAGGAATACCTTCTCTAATCGGTTTTGAGGTATAATCTCTAACTATTGCTAAAAGAGACCAAGATTTGCTCAGTTTTTTTGGGCACTGTCATATTCTTCTGACAATCATAGAGTGGTTTCTGTTATCCCAGCCTTGAAGGATATTTTCTCCAGAATTGGACAAGTTCTATAGAAGCTGAAATGTACATATTTCAGGTTAAGACAGGGTTAGTTATTAGCAACCTGATCTGTCTGTCTGTGGTAGCTTGCATGTAATTGGCCCCAATAAGCTCATAAGAGTAGGAGGATATATGAGGTTTGCTGAAGTAGGTTTAGCTTTGTTGGAGAAAGTGTGTCATTGTAGTGGTGGGCTTTGTGGTCCCATATTCTCAAGCTATGTCCTGTGTAGAGACAGTACACTTCCTGTTGCCTGTGGAACAAGATGTAGAACTCTCAGCTCTTTCTCTAGCATCATGTCTGCCTATATGCTGATGCCATGATGATAAATGGACTAAACATCCGAAACTATAACCATCCCAATTAATTGTTCTCCTTAATAAAAGATTCCGTGGTCATGCTAGCTTCACGGCTATGGAAACCCTAAGTAAGATGTTGTCTAAGTGGTTGCTGTTGGTGGTAACTTCTCAACAGAGAAGAGCAAATGTGACCCATTTCAGGGAAGAGGAATGGCAAGCAGGTTCACAGAGCAGAATCCAGCAGTTCATGTTAGCTCTGTTGTCTCAGGCCAGAGACAGATTCTTACTGTTTCCTTATTCCTATGTTATTTCATATCTCATGAAGAGTCTTTGTAATTATACTTAATTAGTGCTAAAGTTGGTGTTTTTTTTTTTCCCCTTCAGGGTTTTCTAGCCTATTTATTTACTTGTTTATTTGTTTTATTTGGAAGTGTATTTAGGCTTTGTTAGCAAGTGTCAGTACTTGTATTCCAAACCAGTTTTGTGTGATGACAGAGCTAAGGTAATTTATTCAAAAGGATATATTAACATTATTTAAATACAACTCTTCTTGTACAGTCAGCTTATTATGATACTTTTATAAAATTTTAGCTAAAATATAATTTCTGTCTTCCTTCTCCTCCCTCCAAAGACCCCACTACCACTTAAGTTCACAGACCACTCCTCTTATTCCTTTCTTTTGAGACAAGGTCTCACTATATGCCCTGGCTATTATGTATCTCACTATGTAGATCATGATGACTTCACTCTCACATAGATCTGACTGCCTGGGTCTCCCAAGTGTTTCAATTGAAGGTGTATGCCTCCAGGCCCAGTCATGGCTTCCTCTTCTTTTACTTATTACATATAAATTTAGATGAAGATATATAACTACAACCTATTGAGTCCAGTCAGTGTTGCCTTCATGTGTATGTTTCTAAGGATGATCACTTGGTACCAAGCAACCAATCAGAATGTTTGTCCCTGGAGAATATTAATTCTCCTCCTCTCACATGCTATTAATTACCTGTAGCTTTTCATCTATGGGTAGGCTCCATAGGATTTCTCCCCATGTCAGCTTTTGTTGGAATTTGTCCAGGTACTGTTTAGACAGCAATTCTGTTTATAATTCCTTAGTGTAGCTTCCCTGGTATAGCTAGAAGTCACAGTCTCACAGAAGTATTCTTAGTCCTCAGGCTCTTACAATATTTCTGGCCCCACTTGTTCAAAGTTTCCTTAGCTTTGTGAGCAAAAGTTGTGATATTTTATTATATATATATATATATATATATATATATATATATATATATATATATAATTTGAGAAGAATACCATGGCTAGTTGGTTTCTTATTTTTGACAAGTTCTAGTTTTATATAATGGTCTCCTTTTAATGGGACCTCTTGAAACTGAGAAGATTTTGTAGAGCAAAGGATACAGTCAACAAGGAAAAGTGACAGCCTACAGAATGGGAAAAGGTCTTCACCAACCCCACATCTGACAGAGGACTGATATCCAGAATATATAAGGAACTCAAAACAACCAACAGTCCAATTAAGAAATGGCCTATAGAACTAAACAGAGAATTCCCAACAGAGGAAACTCAAATGGCTGAAAGACACTTAAGGAATTGATCAACATCCCTAATCATCAGGGAAGTGCAAATCAAAACAACTCTGAGATACCACCTTATGCCAGTCAGAATGGCTAAGATAAAAAACTCTGAAGACACCTTATGCTGGAGAGGATATGGAACTAGGGGAATTCTCCTCCACTGCTGGTGGGAATGCAAGCTTGTACAACCACTTTGGAAATCATTATGGCACTTTCTTAGAAAATTGGGAATCAATCTCCCCCAAGATCCAGCTATACCACTCTTGGGCATATACCCAAGGAATGCTCAATCATACCACAAGAGCACTTGCTCAGCTATGTTCATATCAGCATTGTTTGTAATAGCCAAAACCTGGAAACAACCTAGATGCCCTTCAACTGAAGAATGGATAAATAAAATGTGGCACATATACACAATGGAATACTACTCACCAGAGAAAAACAATAACATCATGAGGTTTGCAGGCAAATGGGTGGATCTAGAAAAAGCCATCCTGAGTGAGGTAACCCAGACTCAGAAATACAAATACGGTATGTACTCACTCATAGGAGGATACTAGATGTGGAGGCTACCTGGAAAACAGGACCCCAAGAAAGACACGGAGATCGCCCAATGACAGAGAATTGGCTGAGATCTACATGTACAGCCTGGACGTGAGTGGGAGTAATGAAGGGCGAGGGTCGAGGGAAAGAGAGCCTGTGGGAGCAGGAGATGCCAGCTGGATCAAGAACAGAAAGGGAGAACAAGGAGTAGGAGACCATGGTAAATGAAGATCACATGAGAAAAGGAAGAAACAAAGTGCTAGAGAGGCCCACAGCAATCCACAAAGATACCCCCACAATATACTGCTGGCAATGGTCGAGAGACAGCTGGGACTGACCTACTCTAGTGATGGGATGGCCAAACACCCTAATAGTCATGCTAGAAACCCCATCCATCGATTTAGGGGTCTGGATGCAGAGATCCATGGCTAGGTCTTGGGTGGAGTTCCGGGAGTCTAATTAGCGAGAAAGAGGAGGGTTTATATGAGCGAGAATTGTTGAAACCAAGGTTGGATAAAGCACAAGGACAAATAGCCAAACGAATGGAAACACATGAACTATGAACCAAAGGCTGAGGGGCTCCCAACTGGATCAGGCCCTCTGAATAGGTGAGACAGTTGATTGGCTTGATCTGTTTGGGAGGCATCTAGGCAGTGGTACTGGGTCCTGTGCTCATTGCATGAGTTGGCTGTTTGAACCCTGGGGCTTATGCAGGGACACTTGGCTCAACCTTGGAGGAGGGGACTGAACCTGCCTGGACTGAGTTTACCAGGTTGATCTCTGTCCTCGGGGGAGGCTTTGCCCTAGAGGAGGTGGGGATGGGGGGTGGGCTGGGGGAAGGGGAGGGGGACAGGAGGGGGAGAACAAGGGAATCCATGGGTGATATGTAGAACTGAATGTTATTGTAAATAAAATAAAAGGAAAAAAATAAGGGTCTCCTTTTGCTTCAAAGAAATATTCTTGATGAGAGGAGCAGTCTACATTTACCTGTGGATATAAGGGTAAGTTTTTCAAGGTAGCTAAGTAATTGTACTTGTTTAGAAGAGTGGCCAAAGAAGGTTCCCTTCTGTGATGCATCACCTCACTGGTCATTTGTATTGAGCTAGGTTTCTAGTACCGGGCATCATTTCCCTCCATTGAGAAGGGCTTGCATCCAATTAGATACCTGTTGGTTTTTTTCAAGATATAAGTGTGACTATTGCCCACTTAGGGGTAACTTGCCATGATAGTCCTTATTTTGATTCATAGAAATCAGAACTAGATAAAAATATTGATTGCTTTCCTCCATTAGCAGTGTGTACATCACGATCTGGTACTATGAAGTCTAGTTCTCACTGCTTTGGGGTCAGTTCCAGCTCAAATCCTCTGAGTCTTTTGTCTAAATCACATGGTATTTTCAGCATTGAGGACTTACCTTCAACCTCTGGGAGGCAACCAAGGGAATCTCAAAGGTCTGTATATGTTTGTGGAGTCTCTGGTTATTCCCTGACTAAAGCTCAAAAGGGGGATTCTTATAGGTGGTACTAGTTTCTTGCTCTTGAGAGGAATATTGTCACCACAAATTTTTTAAGTTCCCCTAATGTATATATCAAATATTCTTAGTTGACAGAGCCATATCTGATGGAAATGGTAAAAGTCATAAAGCCAGCACAGCTGCTTGTCAAAGATCCAGCAAAGCCGAGCCACATGATGGCCACCACTTCATTCTGGTTTTTATCTCCACATGTTGCATGCTTGGGGGAATTTAATATTTGTACATTTTATGGATATTGGATTGATAGATACTTTCTTATGTATCATTTATGCATTCTCCCAGGAGTACTGCTTCTAAGCTTCCCCAGGAAAGTCCTCAGCATACTATTCCTCCCACTTTCAAGGAGATATCCTTATCTACTTGAAGGTCTTCCTTATGCCTAGGAAGTTGTGATGTACGTAAAGACATCAGAGATTACTTTATGAGGCAATGGGATATTCTTGAAACATTTGCCCCCATAGGTAATCAGGAACATGGTCATCAAAACAAAGTAAACTTAACAAGGTAAACAAGATTCATTGGGCTAGGAGTTGGCCATAGATCAGATTACAAGTCTCTTCCTACTGTACACTTAGGTGATTGATTATATGGCATATACAACAAAATCAGTTTGGATGAATCCATTACCTGGTTTCTTTCAACATTTATTGTTTTTTTGTGATTAATTCAGAAAATAGCCTTGTGTTATTTGAATTCTTTGAACATATTTACAATCATTTTGATTTCTTATCTTGAGTTGTGTCAGGGTTACTCTGAGCTTAATAAATTATTGAAGGAAAAGTGATTTGGTTTTTAATGTCACTTGTGCTATATTCCTGGGATTTTTCCATCTGTTTTTGTGTCAGTGGTATAGTTTTGTTGTTGATTTAATTCAAATCATCTTTCTAACTTATGTGGGAGTATTTTCACTAATAAAGACAATCTATGCTTTAGTAGGTTTGAGGTGATGTACCTTCGGTTAGCCTTGTATTCAGGGCTCCTAGCTCTCCCCTCAGTCATCCTCAGACAGTTGATCAATGTCTTCAATATGAGTTATTATTCATTAGTAAGACTGCCATGAAACTATAGTAGTGATTGATCATGAAACTGCTATTAGACATTCTTTAAATGCCCATTGTTTTAGAGAACAAGGCACTCCCAATTATCTTTCTACTGATATGTCAGGTATTTGGGGTATAAGTAAGAAAAAGGGGGAAGAAAAATCAGAGGTCAACCATGGAGGGACTAGTAATTAAAAGAGTTTCTTGGTAGGAAATAGAGTAGGAGTATATACATAGAAAGGAAAGGTAGAGATAACAAAAAGATGGGAAAGATGGGGAAGACTTGGCTACAAGTAGACTGAAATTATAAAGGTAATGTTGTGTAGTCATATCATAAAAAAAGTCTTATCTCTCATAAAACTGAGTAACAGAATTACTGGAAACCAAGCCAATCTATTTTCTAACAAAGAAAGGTTATGAAGAATGCTTTGTAGAACAAAGAAATCCCATAACATGTAAAAAGTGAGAAAAGAAGGAATCTTGATTGACATATAAAGCTATATGGAGAGTGGAGACTGAGGTGGGGATATTAGATAAGAAAATCATCTGGCCAGAGTACTGGGTTATCTTACCACAGGGGATTCTCTCCATTATTCTCTGCATAAGTCCTTCTCCAGAATATACTTGATGTTGAGTTTCATCTTCAATTTTTTCTCTGGGTCAGTCCAGTTACTGTGATGGAACCAGAAGGACCAGTGTGCAGTGGTGGGGCTATGACTATTCATAGTTTAATGATTTTTCAATGGTGTTTTCTTGCTAATTTCACTTTGGGGTTGTTTTGTTTCATTAAATGTGAGTACTTTTCAGGAAAGGAACAGTTTTTTTTTTGTGTGTGTGTGTATGTCAAGTGTGTTAGTGAATGTTTTTAATCCCAGCAGAAGTACTATAGAGGCAGGAGGATTGCCATTTTTTACCTACCAGGCCTAAGATCAAGATTTTTCTTCAAATTCAGTGCCCCTTTTCCTATCACTGGGAGTCGCACAATAAAACCAACTACACAAGGGTCAAATATAAGCACAGTGCCTGGTCAGTCCCATGCAAGCTTCCTGCTTGTCAGTTCAGTCCTAGTGAGCACCTACAAGCCAAGATTATTTGATTCTGTATATTTTCTTGTGGAGGTCTTGACCCCTCTGATTCCTACAATCCTTTCTTGCCCTCTTCTGGAGGACTCCATAAACTGGAGAGTAAGCCATCCATGTTACTGCCTGGTGTACGAGGACCCACAGGCTGGATGACCCAGAGACCTAGGACAGAAACAAATATGATGGGAGGAAAAAGAAAACATATCAAAGCAAAGATGTTGAATGTTTAATAAAAAACACCCACAATGAAAAAATCTTTTCCAGAGGGATTCAGTGTGGAATTCTACCAAAATATTTTACTGTAAACTCATACCAATCCTTCACAGGCATGTCCAAAACTTACAAAATTATGTAAAACTTGAAAATTATTTTAAATGCTTGCACTGTCTTCTGCCTAATATCAGAATATGTCATTTGAAGTAAAATTGTATTGAAATATGACTTATAAGTACCCTCAGGAACGTCATCAACAAATCAATTGCCAGCTTAATGCAGAAACATGAAATGAATCCTAAAGCATGCTGTCCAATGTTGCACAAATAGAATAAAACAAAGTTCCTGTCTGGGTCTGGGGTCAGGGCCTCTAAGAAGTTTTGGTTGTAGTTTATGGGGATCCTAATCTTTTCCCTGGGTTGTGGTTATCAGTCATAAGGCTGCTGTATCTGAGGTATTCTGGGTTCTCTTTGCCAACATTTCTGACTTAGCTCTCAGCTGACATTGAACATTCCTGAATGTAAATAGAAAGTATTTAAGGATCTATGCTGATTAATACACTTCCTTGGCAAAAGTTACCAGCTTATGCTAGTCTCTGGTATCTGTCTTTTTTTTTAATTTCTTTCGCTTGGTCCTTCCTCTCAAAACCTCAACTTTTGGGACTCTTATTTTTACAGGTTTGGGTCAGCATAGTATAACCATAGCCCTATTGATACCTAGTCACCTATAAATAAGATATCATGGTATAGCCAAGGACTGAGTAAAATTAATCAGTTGTCAAAATCTGACAGCAAGTTTGAGACTAATCTTGCCTACAGGAGATACTACTTGAAACAAACAAACAAAAACCCAATAAGTGTATTTCAAAGATTACATAAAAAAAGAGGTCATCCAAAAATGATAAGGAAGTTATTGCTTTTTCAACTGGGGACAAAGCATGGAATTCTTAGTAACTTATGCAATGGAGTCCTTGGTTTTGAAGAATTATGATATAATAAGTAAACCTTAGAATTCAGAAAAGCAAATCATGCAAGAGTGCAGTCTGCAAGTAGGCACTGCTCCTGCACACGTGCTCAGGAGGAAGGACAGGCCAAGAGTCCAACCTTTAGAACACATCCAAAAATACTCTGTGTAAATTCACTGACCCTATTATATAGGTACATGTATATGCATAAATGTATGCAATTATACATATTATGTTTCACATACTACATGTATATTTTTCACAGATTTGTCAACTCATGCTTTTATTAGTACTTTTGTATAAATTATTCTGCTTCTGTTTCAAGAAACAAAACTCATAGTCTGGTTAATAGGCAACATCATCTACTCTCCCATATTCCTGCTCTTTAGACTCATGCATAGTGTTGTACCTTGAAGTGAAAGGGAGTAAAGGCAAATCTTCTTCTAGGTGCCAAAAGCTTGGCTAGAGCCTTGGAAGTAATAATGGGATTAAACAGTTCAATTAAGGATTCAAGTATGTGCATAGTCCCCAAAAGTAACTATCTGCTTCTTGATAGGCATGTTCAAGAGATACACAGCAAGGAGTGTAAATGTTATTACTGAACTCAGTTGTGAATAAATCACTCAGGTTGGTGAGGTGCTACTAAGTGGCCTTACATGTATTTCTTTAAATACAGATTAAGAATAACTGTACTTTTCTGGAATCTGAACTAAAAGGAAACAAAATCTTTGATGCTCTCAAAGTCTACACAGCAGCATTTTAGCTTCAGGTCCTAGTGTGTTAACAGCCAGGGTCCTCACCTGACCTGACACAAACCTGAAGTCATACCTGACCTGCCACAAATCCGATGTCATAAACACATTTAGTAAAACCCAAGGGTAACCTGGCAATGATGTGGGTGTGACAAAAACAATTCTGCCAAATGAAAGCCTTACAGTTGATCCCAATGTCCATTAGAATGATTGAACTGACATGGGGTTTAATATTTGTGTAAGTGACACTGTCACAAGAAGCCAGGTAGGAAACCCAACACTCACCCTCTTATAGTTAAGCATCGTCCCAACAAAAGGCAGAGGTTTGGGGCCAGGAATCCCCAGCTTCTTAAAAAGTCCATGAGAAGAGGTCCCATACCTAAAACATGGATGAGAGAGTCAGTCAGATCATGAGCTTGTTAATCATACATGTAAATATTCATAATCATACACACACATAAGTAAACACATTCCCACATGCCATATAAAAATATACATATTTATATCTACATATATACTAATTCATGTATATTATTGACTCAATATGCATTATATGAGTAGATATAAATGTATATATATGATATATGAGAATATATATATATATATTCTTGGATGCAAATATTGAGAATTACCAGAATTTATTCAGTGAGGTAACAAGTGGGAAGAATATAACATAAAAATTCAGGGAACTAATCCCCTTCATATAACATCTTACTATAAACTTTTAGGTTAACACTTAATGGTCCCAGTCTTACAGTTAATATGTAATAATACTTTATAAACTTGAGTTTGAATGTTTTTGAAGGACTCACTAGACTTAGGAAGTTATCATACATTAACAGTGTGAGTAAACTATAATACAAGATCCACATGATCCATCCACAACATTATGTAAGCAGCAAACAGTGAGGTTGCTCAGAGCGGGAGGACAGCCCACCAGCAGAGCCCCATGACAAGACTCTATAAACTGGCCTGTCCCTCAGACTGAAAAGTGTGCAGAGCTTCCCAGGTGCAGTTTTGGGGCAGGGGAGATGACTCAGCAGGTAAGAGCATTTTCTGCACTTGCAGATGACCCAGGTATTGATCCTAGCCCCCAAATAAGAGCTAGCAACATTATATAATTCCAGTCCCTGAGAATCCAATGCCTTTTTTTAATTTACATGGGCATCAAGCATGTGATATAGATACATACATTAATAGGGGCAATATAAAAATTTATTTTTTAAGATACCAATTTCGGGCCGGGCGGTGGTGGCGCACGCCTTTAATCCCAGCACTTGGGAGGCAGAGGCAGGCGGATCTCTGTGAGTTCGAGGCCAGCCTGGGCTACCAAGTGAGTTCCAGGAAAGGCGCAAAGCTACACAGAGAAACCCTGTCTCGAAAAACCAAAAAAAAAAAAGATACCAATTTTGGGAGTCCTCTGTTCAAGTGTGGGGTTTTGATGCTGCAGTTGCCTTTGAGTCATTTATGCAACTCCAAGTAACCCTTCAAACAAACTCCTGTGATAACTTCATAAACTCATGTCTCTCCAGGGTGGACTTTAGAGGAATGGCTACATTGGTTTGTCAATTGTTCCCTACTGAGGTCAAAGGATATTTGCTCCCATCTTTCCCAGAAAATGCAAATAGCTCAATAAGTTATCCAAATGAACTCATGAGGCAATGACCTACAGACAGCATTATCTCTGTTCCGTTTCTTCCTAGACCCTAGGCAGCACAAAGGCAGCTTTCTGTACTTAGATGATCAGCCACAGGCACTTAGTTAACTGTCAGTAATACAATAATTTCTCAACAATACTGTCTGGACAGACAGGCCTGAGTCTAAGTAATCGTTAACATCTCAGGTGTCTTTTCCCTCATTGTGGGTTCAATGTTTTGCACACCTTCCTATCCCAATGTGACAAAATCATGACAGAAAACAAACAAGAGAAACAGCAGACTGTAATCATTTCAAGCCTGCTCCTGATTGTCTCCCATTGTTGGATTTTTAACATTACTTGAAAACACTTGGCTGAAAAGCACAGTGAATTAAAAGATCTAGGTTACAGGAGAAATGTGTTCAGCTGTGGGAGAATGAATTTCCATTGGATTATACCTCTTGATTTTCTGACAGGGAAAAGGGGCCTGAGAATTATTCACCTCTAAGCCCACAAAAGAGAGACATTTAGTCAATTACTCACAGGTAGAGGAGCACCAGGATGGTAGCCAGAAGTGCCCATGTTTCTGTGGAAAAGTTTGGAATCAGGTCCATTGCTCTTTTACTTCAAGAAATCTCTCTTTTCTTGATAGGTGAGGACCTGAGTTCTTCTGAGCTCAGGTGTGAATCCCTGAAGACAATCTGCAGTATTTATGTGCTAGGAAAAGGGGTGGAACAGTCACTAGTGCCCTTACAAAGATCAACTGTGTATCTTCCATGGGTATGGAGAATATGAGTGACCTCTTCAGTTGACAGTTCATAATAGTTCATGTTAACCCACATTTTGACTTCTTTTTAGTTCTTTCCCCTAGGAAACTAATAAATAACTAAACCAATGTTCCTGATAAGACCAGAGGTTATAGATGTTTGTCAGAGAAATGCAATAGAGTGATTGACATTAAATGTCCTTTGATATTTACAGGACTGTCTTTATTTCAAAACACATTGAATCTTTGTACACAAGCCCAATTTATAAATATTTACACATGCATATTTCTCTCTGTGGCACCATGTGTATACCCTATAAGATGAATGATAGCATTTAATAAAAAAAAAATTGACAAAAAATAAATAAATCACATCATCCCCAGATAAACTAAAGCTTCACAAGCATTTCTTTTATTGTCATTTTTGCTGCATTCGTGGTTTCTGTATATATTTCCATTAAAGTTTGAAATTACTAATGGGCATTGCTTACTATTATTTTCCTATGTTCTTTGTCAATTAAATATGTTAAATATACACCCATAGGCACCATAATGTGTTAGTGTTACAAACCCAAGGTTGAATTTTTACTTCTTCCCCTGTGCCATCCCTCTCTCTATGGTATGTGATGGTATGTAGGGCATCTGAACCTATGAATCTGTGTGTACCTACTATTTCTGTATGTTTCCCTAACAAAGGACTTAACTCTGTATTTATTGGACAGTACAGAAAGCATGGCATGCATAATGAATGGGGAATTATTTACAGAAATCATTAACAGAGTTTTGTGGAAGGGGTGGAAATAATTCACTGACACTAACAAACACTGAAACACTCAGAATACCAAAAGAGTATGGCAAGCATATACTATCAATCTATATCTGTGTGTTATTTGCAATATTAATGGTGGATATTTGTTTATAGCTTTGCTTCCTACCTATGGGGTGCTTTCAGCAAGTGATTACCACAACACACCCATGAAATACTATGAGCCAGTGGCATGGAAGGATATATAATTTAAGATTAAAATTGTGCATTAGTTTAGGATGTAAAAGCTAATTACGCCGGGCGGTGGTGGCGCACGCCTTTAATCCCAGCACTCGGGAGGCAGAGGCAGGCGGATCTCTGTGAGTTCGAGGCTAGCCTGGTCTCCAAAGTGAGTTCCAGGAAAGGCGCAAAGCTACACAGAGAAACCCTGTCTCGAAAAACCAAAAAAAAAAAAAAAAGAAAAGCTAATTACATGGGAAATAATCAAAGGTAAGTGAAGTTGTTTATAACATTGTTGTCTTAAAGGCAGGTTAATCAAAACAAATATATAGTAGGGTATCAGCATAAATCTTAAGTGATGTCAAGGTACATTATTAAATTAGCTATGAGGTCCAGAAAAAGTTCAATCTCTATGAAAGTAAGAGACAATAAGACTGTAAAGCATCTAATATTCTATCAATACATAGACCATATCAGATTGGACATCGAAATTGGTTGGTTAAGTTGAGTTGAAGAGGCTGAGTAGTTCACAAATGACATCCTTTTGGTCCACTAAAGGTTATACTCTATGTGTATGACCTAATGAGGGGCTCACAAACCTTGCATGCATGCTCAGACAATACCTGATATAGAAATACATTTGACATCTATCACTCTATAGAGACTGACAGTGTCTCCTGTGACCTGAACAACAATCTTGATAGGAGAGTTCCCACAAGTGAATTTTTAAGAATCACAAAGGACAGGTTGGAGATATGACTCCATGGTTAAGAAGTCTTGGTGCTCTTGCAGAGGACCAGTTAGGTTCCCAGCACCTACATGGTGGCTATGTTGGTTTGAGTAGGAATGTTCCCCCGAAATGTCATATATTTGGATGTCTGCTCATTAGGAAGTAGTGCTACTTGAGAGGGATTAGGAGGTGTGACCTTGTTGGACATGGTTGTCACAGATGTAGGCTTTGGTGTTTCAGAAGCCCAAGTCAGGCCCTGTGACTCTCTCTTCCTAATGTCTATAATTTAGGATGTAGAGCTCTCAGCTACCATGTCTGCTTGCATGCCTCCATGCTCTCCAGCATGATGATAATGAACTAAACCTCTGAAACTGTAAACAGTTACCAATAAAATGCTTTCCTTTGTAAGTATTGCCTTGGTTATGGTGTCTTTTCACAGCACTAGGACATTGATTAAGACGGTGACTCACAACCATCTGTAACACCAGGTGCAGTGGATCTGACATCTTCTTCTGGCATCTACATGCACCAAGCACACAAATGGCACACACATACATGTAAGCAGAATGCTCATACACTTAAAATAAAATTAAACCTTGTTTAGTAAATAAAAATGGGTTTATGTTTATGAACATATTTCCTTTTTACTCATTTGAACTGTCTTTTCTCCTTTTCACAATAATCCACACACTACATATTTTCTGTACCTGAAGGAATGAGACATCTTCTAGTTTGGACTGTTGGAAAATAAGTGTGTACACACTCCTAATTTACCTCCAGTGAAACTGTAATATGTGGGATACTGAGAAACATGATCAGTGTTTTTATTATGTCCAGAAATTACCAAAAACCATTCACCATTTTTTACCTACACACCTCTGAGTGTTGCAAGACACTGGTTGTAGTAGAAGGGTGTCTTCATGGTACAACATAGTCACTTCTTCATCTACTTGTTTGCTTTCATCTTTCAATTTTTTTTGTTGTTGTGTTGGTGGTGATATGATGGTTTTGTTTTGTTTTTGCTACTATAAGTTGATGTAACATTTCTAGATTTGTTTTTCCTCCAAGACTCATTAGATAAAATGCATAGTTTTCCCTAAAAATTGCCATTGACCATTCATCCATGCATAGATTCAATGCAAATGAAGAAATGTCATCTGGGGTCTCCTGTGTAGTGTGCAGGTTGACTTATAAATGTTCCTTGTTCAGGTTTTGCCTCAGGTGGGGTGAAAAACAAGCAGACATGTTCATGCAGTCTTGTTCTGAGAACATGCCTAATGCACTTGAGGAATAATCAGAAATATGAAAGAAAACTGGTGGCAGAGAACTTGTCTTTTAATGAAGAGCAAATAAAAATCTTGGATACAGTGTGCAAGAAGAATAGGATTGGTAGCTCAGGAAATCTCAATGCATGGCTGTTTTGTTTTATTGACGTTAACTGCTTAATATGGTTATATTACTGTCTCTGGTATATAGAAGGAGAAACTGAAGCTCAGTGATTTAAATGTGCTCCCCAATAGCCATAGATCATAGGAGATCATAACAGACTCTCATATGTAAAGGTAACATGAAAGCAGGTTGAAATTCTCTTTGGTACTCAAGTACATCAATATTCAATATCTGTCATTCTAAAGAAAGAATCATAATAAGAAACATGCAGATACAAGACTACAAACACTTATCTGTTGAATTCTTCTATCTACCACGGCTTTAACCTCAACCATTTCCTATAGATAACCTAGAATATAGGACCTGCTGTATGACGCTAGTCTTGGGATGATGTGAACAAACATTTACTCACTCCAGACAGTGAAGCAATGACAGACCAAAGTAAGAATACCACAGAAGTTCTACTTGATAAACCAATAAATTTTATTGTGGAAAAATGACTCAAAGACAGATACATTTCCCAAAGCCTACCTCAACATCTGTGGTGGCTCACAAAAACTGGAAACCTGGAGCACACAGCACAGCTAGCAGGCAGCCTGATATGTTGGAGTGTCTGTTCTAGGCAGCTGTTCTTGTCTTTGAGTGTCTCTCTGAAGTTCTAACGGCTTATAAATGCATGCGGAGGGAGGGAGATAGTGAATTTTGTCAGTGTTAGGGATTATTTGAAGACTTTGAGTAGTTTGCTTCCTGAAATTAGCAGCTTCCCTGCAGAATGGAATGCTTTTTACCTCTTCTTAGATTAGGGTTCTCAACCTCTCTAATGCTGTGACCCTTTAATACAGTTCTTCATGTTGTGGTGACCCCCAACCATAATTTTGTTGTTGTTGTTGTTGATACTTCATAATTGTAATTTTGGTACTTTTGTCAATCATAATGTAAATATATGATAAGCAAGATATCTGATGTGTGGCTCCCATGTAAAGGTTGCTAAACCATCGAAGAGGATATGACCCACTGGTTGAGAACCACTGCCTGAGACCATCATATGTCATAAAGCATTTAGTTACCTCATAAGTATAATACTGTTATTGAACCAGTAGGCACTTTTTGTCTGACAGGTTGGGATTGCAGCATGCAGGCTCCAACACTGCATAAGATCACTGCTATCTCTTCCCCTGCAACAGCCTATAGCACCTTCAGGCAGTAGGAAAGCTAAATGGTAGGTAGTAAGTTTCCTGACTTCTCTATGGAAATGGACTCTTTTTTTTGCAGAGGAAATTTCAATATAGTATAGCAGTAAGGCTTCACTGTGGTTCATTCTAATTTCTCCTATCCAGATCTACAGTGAAAGAGAAATAAATGAAGCAGGGAGACAAAGAGAAGCATGCAGATGGGTAAAGAAAGAGGAGCATGGATGCATTTAAAGTTTCAAATGATGTAGGTTCAAAAGTACCTGTAACTGTTGGAAGTGATGTATGAGTCCTGCGTGAAAGTAACATAGCTTCTTCCCCTGGACACTAGGAATATGCCTTGAGGACAAGACCCAGAATCCACCCTGAGAATATTCAAACTCTAAAGGTAGAGAGCCTGAACCTGAGCATCCTACAGGAGCAGAATCCTAGAAGTCTTTTCACATATTTATTTATTGAGAAACCTAGAGTCTACTGCAGTTGTGGTCCATGGAGGCTAGAGAATAGCTCAAGCTGGAAGCAGAGTGTGTCATTCACATGGTTCTGCTTTTGAGGGAATAAAAACACAAGAGTGAGAAAGCATGGAAACTTCGCTGAGATTCCTGAATGTTGCTGAGGTCAAACAATGTGCAGAAAGCCTGAATTTCCTGAAAGGAGACCCCTAGGGGACACTGCATGAAGTTATGAAGCTGAAGAGCCCAGAACTTTGGAGATGACATGGCCATAGGATGAATACTAAATTAAGAAGAAGGAGTTGAGTCAAGAGAGATGTACACACTGTAGATTGCTGAATTTGAGAAGAAGGCTTCACCAAGTTCTTTAGAGGCCACAGGATTTCATCACAAGTCTGATGCTGAAAATTGAGTTGCAAGATGTCATGTTTATCCTTTGTAATTTTGGTCAAGCTACAACCTAAACCTCCCTTGCTATAACATCATTTATCTCTTTGGAATGAAGGTACTAAATCAGTGACATTATATATTGGATGTATGTAACATTGTTTTGTTTTATTTTTAAGTTTCTCAAGGATTTAGAATCCATAGATTGCTTTGAGTCTCAGAAGAGACAATAGACTTTTGAACATTTTTGTGGCAACTCTGGGACTATGGTGACTATGGAGACTGTGGGGACTGTGAGGAGTGTGGAAGTAGTAACAAATGAATTCTGCATTATGAAATAGCCATTGTCATCAAATGAAACACCTCTCACCTCAAAAGAATTAAAGATGTTTTATTTTGGAACATATATGTGTGACTATGGCCTGAAAACATACATTTAGATTCCTTCAGACATAATGTTTCTGTGTGGAAGCAGTTTTGTGGATTTTTTATAGTAACAGAACAAAGTAATCCATAAATTGAGCCAATTTAAAATTACTTTTGGTACCTCATAGAGGTGGTTAAAACAAGTTGGGAAAATCTCCTGTATAAGCCTCAGATGCTGTCTTATCCCCAAGATAGAGCAATTAGGCTCCAAACATACAACATTGTAACATTTTCATCTTATGACAGTTCTAATCAGTTCATCAGTCTCTGTAGACATCGCTCTTTGCCAGGAGTTTTCATTAAAATCCTGAACCTATGGGGCCTGTGGCAGAATATTGTAGTTTAGATTTGAAGTATTTCCAGTGTACTCTGATGATCTCATCCCACCTGGTGATGCTATGTACAGGGATGTGGTTTATCTCTTGCTGCACTTTGTGTCTGTCAAATCTCCTGCCTGTAGATGCAATGTGGTCAGTCATCTTATGCCCCAGCTTCACTGCCTTCTCCACTGTAATGGACTCTATCCTTTCTTAAACGCTTATACCAAATTAATTTTTATGTTCTTAAGTTGCTTCTTGTCAGCAATTTTGTCACAACAGTGAGGAAATTAGCATAGACTGTATGACTTCTATATTCAAAAACCAAAGCACACTGTGAATGAATGAGACTTAAAAATTCTTTATTCAAATCAGATATTCACTGTTCTAAGTTATTCCACACCATACCATGACCTGAGATACTCCACTTTACAGATAGCTTTCCATTCCAGTTTTGAGTGTAGAGGATGATTATACCCAAAGATGAAACGTCCATAACATCCATCTGTTGGGTACTACCCATGTGGCACAGACTAATAAATGACTTATTCTGGGGATTAGAAGGTCTGTCACCTGTGAACTTACCATGAAAAATTCAGACTATAGGGGTCCATGGGCATCTTGAAATCCAATCAGAGGAACCAAACCCAAGAACTTACCAGATATGCCAAACCAGGGAAAAGTTGCAACTCTTCACCTAAGCCATTAAAATGGTGGATGTATATGACTGTGATGTTAATGACCCCTCACTAGTCTATTACCTAATAACTCATGTGTGTATGAGAGAGTGAGACAGAGAGACATAGAAGGATACAGACAGAGAAAGAAAGATAATCAAACATAGAAAAAAGACAGAGACACACAGAGAGAGACAGAAACAAGGGGACAGAGAAATAGAGACAGAAAGAGACAGAGAGAAAACTAAAGAAATGAAAGGTAAGGTTTATTTTTTAAGTATTTTGACACAATTACTGTTGTAAGTCAATTAAGAGTCTTATCAAATAGGTCTTCTTTAAAAATAATTTAAAAAACCCTTTTGTTAAACATTGGTATACTAAGTCTAAGAAATATTAGTTCTCTGATCCAAAACTACAGCATGAAGTACCAGTATAGGTAGCATTGAAGTTTCCATACTATAGCCTCAGATATGATCTTGACCCAAGACCACACAGGTTGAGTGGGGGAATGGCATCTCAGCCTAGACCTTCTGTATACATAGTGTTACCAACATGGCCTGCTTCATAGGTAGAAAGTGATAATTTTTAGAAAGCTCATTTATGAGGGTGATGGTGATAAGAAGGGACATTCCTTCTGCTCTCCAGGCACCAAATGATATAACTTTCTGTCAATTCTGTAGAAAAGGAGAGAATTCTTCCCAGGGCCTCTTTACAGATCAAGCAACCACTAACAAGTATCTAGCATTTCACTGACTATGCTGAGTTATTTTTCCAATTCTTTAAAAAGTCTGAAAACGGACTCTTTCCTATAGCAGCAATCAATTTCAAATGTCCTCAGTTAATGATGGAACTTCACAGAGTCTGTCAACACTAATTGGACTAAGAGGTGAATCTTTGTTTCCCTAGCCTATCAGCTCAACTGGGCCCCACAACACCACCCATGGCAGACCTAGTCTCAGGCAAGCAGGCAGGTCTCCTGCAGGGAGACCAGACTACAACTATCCCCCAACCCCCACACCCACTGACACTCCAAGATCACAGCTTCTCCCTGAGACAAAGCCAACCAGAGCCCATAGGACTAAGAGGACCAATATCTCTGATCAGAGCAAGAAAGGCCCCCTCAGACATGACACTACTTGGATGAAGTGGAGGAAGAAATAGGTAGATACCAGTGCAAAAATATAGTCAACAACATAAAAAACAATTTGGTCCACTAAAACCTAGTGGTTGTACATCAGCAAGAACTGAACATCCCAATGCAGAAGAAGCAGAAGAAATGAACCTTAACAATGACTTTAAGAAGATGCTAGGTGCCTTCAAAGAGAAAATGAAAAATTCCCTTAAAGAAATCGAAGAAAAAGACAAACAAAAATTTGAAAGAAATTGAAAATTCCTTAAAGAAAACCAAAAAAGAAAAGAAAGAAAAAGCAATTAAACATGTGAAGGAAACAGTTCAAGATTTGAAAGCTGAAATACTGACAATAAAGAAGACACAAATTGAAAGAATGTTGAAAATAGAAAGTCTGAGTAAATGAACAGGAACTACAGATGCAACCATAACCAACAGAATGCAAGATATGGAAGAGAGAATCTCTGGCATTGAATATATGATAAATAAAATAGATTTGTCAGTCAAAGAATATATTAAAGCCAACAAGTCATAATACAAAATGTACAGGCAATCTGGCACACTATGATAAGACCAAACCTAAGAATAATAAAGATAGAAGAAGAAAAATACCAACTCAAAAGCACAAAAAATACATTCAACAAAATCATATAAAAAACCTTTCCCAACCTAAAGAAGGTAATGCCTATGAAGATACAAGAAGCTTACAGAACACCAAATAGACTTGATCCAAAAAAAGCTCCCTCGCTATATAATAATCAAACCACTAAATATATAGAATAAACAAAAAATATTAGGAGTTGCAAAGTAAAGAAGCCAAGTAACATTCAAAGGCAGATTCATCAGAATAACACCCGAATCTCAATGAAGACTCTGAAAGCCAGAAGGTACTGGACAGACATTATGCAGACACTAAGAACCATGGATGCCAAACCAGACTACTATACCAAGCAAAACTCTTAATCTCTATAGATGGAGTAAACAAAATATTCCATGATAAAACCAGATTTAAACAATATCTGTTCACAAATCCAGCCCTACAGAAATCAGTAAAAAGAAAATTCCAACCTAAGGAAGTTAGATACACACATGAAAATACAGGCAATAGATAATCCCACACCAACAAATACCAAAGAAGAGAAACAC
Source organism: Peromyscus maniculatus bairdii (assembly GCF_049852395.1). NCBI lineage: Eukaryota > Metazoa > Chordata > Mammalia > Rodentia > Cricetidae > Peromyscus > Peromyscus maniculatus. The sequence goes on along the minus strand of NC_134874.1, from coordinate 40,735,183 downwards.
ACAACACTACCAACAAAAAAATAACAGGAAGTAACAATCACTAGTCATTAATATCCATTAATATCAATGGTCTCAATTTGCCCTAAAAAGACAGAGGTTGAGACAATGGATACTAAAACAGGATCCAACCTTGTGCTCCCTACAAGAAACACACCTCAACTTTAAAGACAGACACTGCCTCAGAGTAAAAGGCTGGAAAATGTCTTTGCTGTCAAATCTACTTAAAAAGCAAGTTGGTGTAGCTATCTTAGTATCTAACAAATAAACTTCAAGCTAAAAACAATCAAAAGAGAACAGGAAGGATATTCCATATTTATCACAGGGAGAGGCCACAAAGATGAAGTCTCAATTCTGAAGATTTATGCCCCAAATACAGGGGCACCCACATTTGTAAAAGAAACATTGCTAAAGGTTAAATCACACATCAAACCTCACACCCTAGTAGTGAGAGATTTCAACACCCCACTCTCACCACTGGATAGATCTGCCAGACTGAAACTTAACAGAGAAATACGGGACCTAATGGAAATTACGATTCAAATGGACTTAGTAGATATCTGCAAAACATTCCATTCTAACACAAAAGAATATACCTTCTTCTCAGTACCCCATAGAACCTTCTCCCAAATTGACCATATGCTCAGTCACAAAGCAAATCTCAACAGATACCAAAAAATGGAATAACCTCCTGTATTTTATCAGGCCACCATGGCTTAAAACAACAATAAAATTTACAGAAAGCCTCCAATCTCATGGAAACTGAACAATGCCCAAATGAATCAGCAATGAGTCAAGGAAGAAATAAAGAAAGAAATTAAAGATTTCCTAGAATTCAATGAAAATGAAAAGTACAACATACCCAAACTTATAGGACACTATGAAAGCAGTGCTGAGAGGAAAAATCATAGCACTAAATGCTCACATAAAGAAGCTGGAGAAATCTCACACTAGTAACTTAACAGCACACCTGAAAACTCTAGAACAAGAAGAAGCAAAGTCACCCAGGAGCAATTGATGTCAAGAAATAATCAAATTGCAGGCTGAAATGAAAGAAATAGAAACCAAGAGAACAATACAAAGAATCAATAAAACAAAGAGTTTGTTCTTCAAAAAAATCAACAAGATAGACAAGCCCTTATCAAAATTAACCAAAACACAGAGAGAGCATCCAAATCAACAAAATCAGAAATGGAAAGGAAGAGATAACAACAGACAATGAGGAAATCCAGAGAATCATCAGGTCATACTTCAAAAACATGTACTCTACAAAATTGGAAAATCTGAAAGAAATGGACAATTTTCTGGATAGGTACCAATTACCTATCCAGATAAGCGATTTAAATAGGCCAGTAACCCCTAAGGAAGTAGAAACAGTCATTAAAAGTCTCCCAACCAAAGAAAGTCCTGGAATAGATGGTCTCAGCACAGAATTCACCAGGTTTTCAAAGAAGAGAGCTAATAACAATGCTCTTCAAATTGTTCCACACAATAGAAACAGAAGGAACATTACCAGATTATTTTTATGAGGCTTCAGTTATCTTGATACCCAAACTACACAAAGATGCAATAAAGAAAGAGAATTACAGACCAATCTGTCTCATGAACATTGATGCAAAAATACACAATAAAATATTGGCAAACGGAATCCAAGATCATATCAAAAAAATTTTCCACCATGTCAAGTAGGCTTCATTCCAGGGATGCAAGGATGGTTCAACATACAAAATCTGTCAATGTAGTACTTCATATAAACAAATTGAAAGAAAAAAACAAAAAAAATCTCACTAGAGGCTGAAAAACCCTTTCTCAAAATCCAACACCCCTTAATGATATAGGTCTTAGAGAGATCAGGAATACATCGATCATACCTAAACATAATAAAGGCCAATTTACAGCAATCTGACAGCCAACATCAAGTAGAATGGAGAGAAACTCAAAACTATTCCACTAAAATCAGGAACAAGACAAGGCTGTCCACTCTCCCCATATTTATTCAGTATAGTACTTGAAGTTCTAGCTAGAACAATAGACAATAAAAGGAGATCAAAAGGATACAAATTGGAAAGGAAGAATTCAAACTTTCACTGTTTGCAGATGATATGATAGTGTATGTTAGTGATTCCAATAATTATACCAGGGAACTCCTACAGTTGATCAACACCTTCAGTAATGTGGCAGGATACAAGATTAACTTAAAAAAAGCAGCAGCCCTCCTCTATAAAAAATGATAAAATGGCTGAGAAAGAAATCAGAGAAACATCTCCATTTACAATAGCCACAGATAATATAAAATAACTTGGGGTAACTCTAACTAAGAAAGTGAAGGACCTGCATGACAAGAACTTTAAGTCCTTGAAGATTGAAACTGAAGAAGTGTAGGGAGCCGCCATTCTAAGATGGCGCTGGCTTCCTGGTAGCCTAGCTGTAAACAACTCCATATTTGGCTATGATGCACGAGTATGGTAATTGGCCTTATGTCCTCAACCTATCCCGTGGCTCCCCGTGCTAGCATTCTGGCGGGACCCAATCATAGTACGGCACGTTTGCCTGATTTCCTATATAAGCAGCTGCAGTTTAGTCCTCGGGGCCCCTCACCTCCCGCTCTCCCTTAATCAAGAGGCGCTCCAATAAAGTGTGATCTGAGAAGGATCCTGGCATGGTGGTCGTTCTTCCTCGCTGGCCGAGGAGCGCCCCGCAACTGGTGCCGAAACCCGGGACGGGACGGAAACTTCGGACACCAGGTGAGGGGTCGAAGAGGACTCAGAACTCAGCACATGGAGCGGTGACGTCGGAAAGTTCTCCAGGAACGGTGACGTCGGTAAGTTCACCAGGAACGGCGATGACGTCAGTAAGTTCTCCAGGTATGCTGATTGCTGGGATTAATCCGTTTGTGCTTGCTCTTGTGTTCATTCATATGACAATTGTTGTTCCTCTTTGCTGTTTTGTACATGCATGTCTCAAGGAAGAACGCAATGTGGAAATCATTAGAAAGGGACGCAAGGCATTAATTAAGCACCAGGATAGTCTATCAGAATCAGACTTTAAAGGGGAGAACTTAAGTAGTCCTAAAAAGAAGAAAGAAAGGAATGAAGAAAAGGAAGAAAATTCAGAAAAGAAAGGGGATCCTTTGTATCTAGTACTAGAGAGATTTGCAAAAGTTGATTTATCTGATAATGAATTAGATTCAGATGAGGAGGAAAATTTAGAGGAAGCTGCCGCTGAATATAAAAAAGAGAAATATGGGTGGCGGTGGCGGCCTCCTCCTTATAATGTTTCTGCTGGGGTGAATGTGGAACCAACGGCGCCTTCGGGACCACATCCACCCTCGGCAACACCTTCGTATCTGCGAACAGGTGGAGGTTGTCATTTTATCAGGAGAGACACCTGGGCGCGGCTAGCGCCCGCGTTTCCAGTCTTTGAAGATCCGCAAACAAACAACAGATATCATGAACCTGTGCCTTATAAACAATTAAAAGACCTGGTAGAGGCTGCTCGAGCCTACGGAGTAACAGCCAGTTATACCTTAACATTATTGACTAGGCTCACTACTCAGGCTATGACTCCAACAGATTGGTTCGAATTAGCCAGAGCCTGTTTAACTACAGGACAGTACTTGGATTTCAAATCCATAGTGGAGAGGTTATGGGGAATCCTTGTGCTGGCTGGGGGCCAGGTGCTAGGCATCACCTTTGCAGTGGAGGTTCAAACTGCTGCAGCTGGTCCCTGTCTCCAGAGATGCAGGCTTGGCCATTTCAGCCTCTTCAGGTGGAAGGAGTTAATGGCTCCAAACCATCCTTCATACCTCTACTTCCCTAAATGCACAGTTGAAAGGCGGCATTATGGTGCTTAACCAGTGCATTGACTTGGTACAAGAACAAGTTGACATCCTTTGGCAGCTGGTCCAATTGGGCCGTGAGTGGAGAATGCCTGGTTTTGTGTCACTAGAGTGCAGTTTCAGAATGGTTCCCGAGCAGCAAACTTGTCTAAACGATTGTTCAGTTATCTTATAGGAAATTGGTCCGGAGAATTTGAAGAGACCTTGGAGAAACTGAGAGTGGCGGTGGTGACCATCAACTCCATACGAGTGGACCTCAGCATGGCAGAGGGACTGTCCTCCTGGATTGCATCTACCTTCTCCCTGTTTAAAGAATGGGTGGGAGTGGGTATATTTTTGGCATGCTGCCTTGGAGGATGCGTGTTTTGTCTGTGGTTGGTCTGCCGTTTGCAAGCACGTACAAAAAAGGACAAGGTCATTATCACTTAAGCATTAGCCGCTTTGGAGTGTGGCTCCTCCCCTCAGATCTGGCTTTACCTAATATCCACACAGCCTTTGCACCCCCAGGACTGGTTAGTCCATTGCACACGGAAGGTGTGTGGACAATTGTTGCACGCATAGCCTTTGCACCCCTGGGACTGGTTAGTCCATTGCACACGGGAAGGTATGTGGACAGCTTTCACATACTTGTATTGAGCACAGGATGCCAGGCTCGTGCACTGCACTTGAAGTGTAGGACATTTTCCTTCCTTCAAGGAGAGCAAGTCTGACTGCATATGGAGTCACATAGCCTTTGCACCCTTAGGACTGGTTAGTCCATTGCACTTGGGAAGGTATGTGGACCATTGTTACACGCATAGCCTTTGCACCCCTGGGACTGGTTGGTCCATTGCACTCGGGAAGGTATGCAGGCAATTATGCACAGTTAACTCATCCTCGATTGGTCAACACATCATGAGGTGGGGACCTGATCGGATGAAATACTTGTGCTGCAGAAATCAGACCTATACTCTCTCCTGCGGCTTAATTAATAAAGAGGGGGGAGATGTAGGGAGCCGCCATTCTAAGATGGCGCTGGCTTCCTGGTAGCCTAGCTGTAAACAACTCCATATTTGGCTATGATGCACAAGTATGGTAATTGGCCTTATGTCCTCAGCCTATCCCGTGGCTCCCCGTGCTAGCATTCTGGCGGGACCCAATCATAGTACGGCACGTTTGCCTGATTTCCTATATAAGCAGCTGCAGTTTAGTCCTCGGGGCCCCTCACCTCCCGCTCTCCCTTAATCAAGAGGCGCTCCAATAAAGTGTGATCTGAGAAGGATCCTCGCATGGTGGTCGTTCTTCCTCGCTGGCCGAGGAGCGCGCCGCAAAGAAGATATCAAAAAAAAAAAAAATGTAAAGATCTCCCATGCTCATGGATACCTAGGTTTAACATAGAAAGTTGGCAATCTTACCAAAAGCAATGTACAGATTCAATGCAATCCCCATCATAATACCAACATAATTCTTCACAGACCTGGAAAGAACAATACTCAACTTCATATGGAAAAAAACCCAGGATAGTCAAAAGAACCACGTACAATAAAAAAAAAAAAAACCTATGGAGACATCAGGGTCCCTGACTTCAAGATCTACTATAGAGATACAGTAATAAAAGCAGCTTGGTACTTGCATAAAAACTGACATGTAGACCAATAGAAATGAACTGAAGATTGTGATGTTAATCCACACACATATGAAAACCTAATTATTGACAAAGAATTAAAAACTGTAAAATAGAAATGAGAAAGCACCTTCAACAAATGGTGCTGGCATAACTGGATGTCAACATGTAGAAGATTGCAAATAAATTCATATATGTCACCATGAACAAAACTTAAGTGCAAGTGCATCAAAGTCCTCAATAAGTTCTCTGAACCTGACAGAAGATAAATTAGGAAGTAGTCTTGAATGCATTGGCACCATAGATCACTTCCTAAATATAACACTAGTAGCACAGACACTGAGAGCAATAATTAATAAATGGGATCTCTTGAAACTGAGAAACTTTTGTAGGGCAAAGGACATGGACAGTAAGACAAAACAACAGCCTACAAAATGGGAAAAGATCTTCACCAACCCCACATCTGACAGATGGATAATCTCCAGATATATAAAGAACTCAAGAAACTAGACATCAAAATACCCAACAGTCCATTTAAAAAGTGGTCTATAGAGCTAAACAGAATTCTCAACAGAAGAATCTCAGATGGCCAAAAGGCATTTAAGGAATTGCTCAACATCCTTAGTCATCAGGGAAATTTAAATCAAAACAACTCTGAGATACCATCTTACAACTGTCAAAATGGCTAAGATCAAAAACACTGAAGACAGCTTATGTTGGAGAGGATATGGAACAAGGGGAACACTCCTCCATTGTTGGTTGGAATGGAAGCTTGTACAGCCGCTTTGTAAATCAGTATGGCGCTTTCTTAGAAAATTTGGAATCAATTTTCCTGAAGCCCCAGCTATACCACTCTTGGGCATATTCTCAAGGAATGCCCAACCATACCACAAGGACACATGGTCAACAATGTTCATAGCAGCATTATTTGTAAAACCCAGAACCTGGAAACAAGATAGATGCTCTTCAACTGAAGAATGGATAAAGAAAATATGGTACATATACACAATAGAGTACTACTCAGCAGTGAAAAACAATGACATCATGAGGTTTGCAGGCAAATGGATGGAACTAGAAAATCCCATCCTTAGTGAGGTAACCCACACTCAGAAGGGCAAACATGGCATATACTCACTCTTAAGTGGATACTAGATATAAAGCAATGGATAACCAGACTACAACCCACAGCCCCAGAGAGGCTACATAGCAGGGGGGTTCCTCAGAATGATGCAGGGATTGCCCAGTGATGGAGAAATGGATGAGATCTACATGACCAAACTGGGGGTAAAGGGAGGGTAATGGAGGTCAAGGGACGAGGGATGGGTGCTTAGAGGAGCAAGAGGTTTGAGCTGGAATGGGAACAGAGTGGGAGAACAAGGAAAAAGATACCATGATAAAGGAAGACTCGATGGGAATAGGGAGAAACAGATTGCTGTGAGGGGAGGGTTTCCAGGATTGTACAGGGATGACTCTATCATAGACTAATGGCAATGGTTGAGAGGGTACCTTAGCTGGCATACTCTGGTGTCTGGATGGGTGAATACCCTGACTGTCATCATGGAGCCTTCATCCAGTGACTGATGGAGACAGATGTAGAGATCTAGGGCTGAGTCCCAGGCCGAGCTCCAAAAGTCTAATCAGTGGTGGGAAGGAGGGATGCTGTGAGCAAGGGCTATTGAGACCATGACTTGAAAAATTATAGTGACAACTAGCCAAACTTGTGGATATGCATGAACTGTAGACCAATACCTGAGAAGCCTCAGGTATTGAAGAAGGCATTGAAGCCTCAGGTATTGAAGCCTCAGGTATTGAAGAAGGTACTGAGAAGCCTCAGTACTGGACTGGGCCCTCTGCATAGGCAAGACAGTTGTTTGGCTGAAATGTATAGGGAGACCCAAGGCAGTGGGTTCAGAACCTGTCCCTAGTGAAGGAACTAGCTTTTTGGAACCTAGTATCTATGGTGAGACACTTTGTGCAGCCTTGGTGCAGGAAGGAGGGGCTTTGACCTGCCTCAACTGAGTGTACTGGGCTCTGCTGACTCCCCATGGGAGATCTTGCCTTGTGGGAGGTAGGAATGGGAGATGAGTTGTGGGGGAAGCCTGGGGGGCAGGAGGAGGAGAGACAAGGGAATCTGTGGTTGGTATGTAAAATGAATAGAAAATCTCTTAATAAAAACAAAATTTATTTTTAAGAAAGAAAAAAGAATACATATATTATATATATTTATTATATATATGATAAAAAATTCATGTATCTACATTAACATTATTAATCTAAAATTGTTCATAGGGTAAGGTCAGTTTCACACTGAATATCATATTTGTTATTGATCATGGTTTACAAAGAAAAGTTTTAAAATATTCTATATGTAAGATGGAAATCTATACTAAATCATCATATGACTGTCAAGGTGAGACTGTATATCACTATTTCACTTATCTGCAAGTTTTGTAACATAACTCATTTTCAACCTATTGAGAAAGTGAATTTTTCAATATTATTTTATATTTTTCATGTAAATTTAGTTAATATTTAATATTAATAACCATGAAATCTTAATTAATAGAAAATTTTATACTACGCTGTTTTGTGTCTCTAACCTATTTTAGTAAGTATGAGACAAATTTTATGAAAAATTTACAAGTTATATTTTACATATAGTGCAGTGGCATGTGTTTTTGCTTTTGTTTTGTAAGATCGTAAGACTTACCTATTTCATTATTGAAGTTTCAAAGCTTGTCATTCTGCTTTGGATATCTTGTTCATTTTTAAAGAATTTAAATACTGAGAAGAATGGCTAGGCATAATCAGTTGGTCAAATGAGTGTTTCAGTTGATGAGGAAAGTGAGCATGGTTGAAATGTAGAAAAGGATTTGTTAATGAAAAGTTGGAATAAGGAGACACTGATCGTGAATGTGGTGTTGCCTTTATCAAAAGCTGTTCTCTAGGTCTGGACATATGTGCTTCAAATTGTAAAGTATTTGTCTTATAAGCATCTTGACCTGTTTGATATGTTTGGGTTCATATAATCTACATGATTAGTCTGTTGATGTGTGCCTATAATCCTATCTGTGGCCAGATGGAAGGGTGAAACTTGCATAGGCATAGAAACTCATTGGCCAGCCACTGTAGTTTACATGGCTAAGTTCAAAGACAATGAAAGATCCAGTCTCAAACTATAACAAAAATGCCTTCCCCTAGTAACTGATGGAAGTAGATGCAGAGACTCACAAACAAACATTAGGCAAACGTCAGAGAATCCTCCAGAAGGGGGAAGAAGGATTACAGGAGCCAGAGGGGTCAAGGATACCACAGGAAAATACAGTCAACAATCCTGGGCTCACAGGGGCTCACAGAGACCGAACCAACAACCAGGGAGCCTGCATGGGACTGACCTAGACCCGCTGCACATATTTACAGTTGTTTATCATGGTCTTCTTGTGTAATCATAACTTTATGAACAGGGGCTGTATCTGACTCTGTTGCCTGCTTTTGGGGCCCTTTTCCCCTAGTGAGTTGCCTTACCCAGTCTTGATGGAAGGGAAGGTTCCTACTCAGAATTCATAGACCATGGCTGGCTAATATACATGGAAGCCCGGCAGTTTTCTGAAGAGGAAGGAGGAGTGGATGGGGGTAGGGAGGAAGAGGAAGTTTTGGGGGAGGAACTGGGAGGAGAGGATGGACAGAAGAGAAAATGATCAGGCTTGGAAAATATTGATTAATGACTATATATGTAATTAAGTAAATATTATATATATTGTATAATATGTGCACATGGACACACAGACATATGCCACACACACAAACACAGTTATTTTCCAGCTTGATTAGAATAATAAATAAATAGAGATTGAGAAGTATTTATATGAAAGGATTGAATTTGTGTTTTAGTTCTCTCTCTCACTAGGCAAAAATAAAAAAGGGGGCTATTGATTAAAAGCAGACCATTATTTTTCATGTCCCAGTAAAATTCACAAACCTGATATATCATTTGCATCCAATGCATTGCTTATAAAGTTGTTGCTTTTCAACTTTATATGCCATTGTGTTTAGTGAGATGAAATAAATTAAATATGTTATTTAAAAAAGGCTCTAAAACAATATTATAAAATTTAGAACTGTCATTATTTGACCAACTAAAATGTCTGTAGTTTTTATAATAATTATTATTTTGTACTGCTGACATTCTAAAATCAAATATACATGCCAGGTAATATAAATTTATAAATAAATAGACATCTTAAGATACTTAAATAAGTCTGCTCCCTGTATGTTCCCCTTCTCAGGGTTCTTGTACCTTTCAGGACAGAATTCCTCAGTCTCTGGCCAGTATTTTGGATCTTGGTGAAGAACAAAGATAGGAATGACCACAAATGTCCCTTTGGAAATGAACACACTATTGATTTCAGTATCTTTCTTACTGAGCCTGCTAATCCTGCTAGTAACTGGATGTAATCTCATACTTTCATTCACCACCATGTCCAGATATTCCATCTCAACCAGGACTTCATAAGTGGCATGTATCTGGGAAGATTAAAATAAAGATTCTGCTGATTTATGATTCAAAACTAACCTTCATGTCAATCTATTCAGAACTATTAAGTTTTTAGGAACACAACATTCAACCCAGATTAGTGATTGGAAATTACCATTCATAAGACCTATTCAACCAAGTCATGTGTGTTGACAGACTAAAGGTCCACTGAAATGAATGGTGAAGTGAATATGGAAGAACATTCACATAAGCTTACACTTAGGTACCAAAGCTTCAGTTTTCCTTTGTACTGTTTTCCTTTCAGTAATAACGAATGGCATATCATGTCAATCTCATTCAACATACATCAGCTGTTAAGGTTGTCAAAATTTAATATAGGGAGGCCACATGTCCAGACCGAAGAAATATAATGTGGGGAACATTAAATTCCTTTTTAAAATTCCATGTCAATCCTTTCAGAGGACAACTCACAGTGTTTAGATCCTAGGACTAAATTTAATATTAGTATAGATGTTCAATTTGAAGATTAATGCCATATTAAACAGGAATAGTATATGAAATTACAGTGACTAACTTCAGTAGGATCTTTTCCCTTTGAAACTCATTATAGTAAAATAGTGTAAAAATGGAGACAAATTGAGCAAAATATTTCTATTCTAGTGAGAGGTCCATTCAGCTCCACACTCGGTTTCTGAAGGATACATTCTCTTGTATCTCATATGCTGTTCATATAAATCTTTAACTTTCAACATCACACAAGCTAGAGTCACCTGAGAAAGAGGTCTAAATGGAAAGATTAAGGATTGCTCCATTAAATTGGTTTGTGCATATGTCTGGGAGAGTTGTCCTGACAGTTAATTGATGTAGCAGGGTCCAGCCATTTATAGATAGTACTATTTCTTGAGTGGATGACCTTGGGATACATGAAAACATCTAGATAAGATAGGTCAGTGAGTGGGCCAGTGATCAGCCAGCATCCTCCATAGTCCCTGCTGTGCTTCTTTGGCTGTGAGTGAATACCTTGCTCAAAAACAGTGCTGTGTAGAGTTGCATGCAATCCTGCCTACAAGTTCCTGTCTTGAGTTCCTGCATTGACTTTCCTCAGTGATAGACTGTTATATGAATATGTAAGCTAAAGTAAATTCTTTCCTCCCCATAGTTATTTTGGATGATAGCGTTTGTGACATTGACAGAATGAAACAGGAAGACAGAGTGAGTTTGAGGTCTGAAGATACTCTGCCTGTACCTCATTGACAACCCAGCCAGTCCAAGAGTTCAGGGACCTCACAACCCATTGCATCCAGTTTTCCGTGTAGATGAGAAGACAGATTATATAATGTATTGGTCTCACATTGTGGGACACTGAAGCTACCATAATGTAGAGGTGAATAGTTTATATTAGAAGCTGTCATGATGTGCTTTCTTTGAGGCTAGTTATGTGATTAGAGAGAGAAGTAATGAGAACAACAGCTGAATCAGCCTGGCAGGAGAGGCTCCATTGATAACAGTCATGTCAGAGCATTTTTAGTAATAATAATACAGCTGTCAGGTCAATTGTTTAAGTTTTAGGGGGATACTTCAGTGGTTAAGAGCACTGTTTGCTCTTGCAGAGGACACAAGGACAGTTGCCAGTACCCATATCTTGAGCACACTTTCTGGAAGTCTAATTACAGGTAATCTGAGGCCCTCTTCTGGATTCCTTATGTTTCAGATATGCACATGGTACACAGATATACATGCAGGCAAAACACCCATTTAAGTTTAAAGAAGACCCTTGACTGATACTTGCTTATCCTTAAATATCTAAAGAGATTTTATGCATGTTTTTGGACTGTGTCATTGTAGTTAGAGATAGTGTTTATGACAGGGTCAGTACAGAATTACAGGGATTAGTTTTTCTCTTCACATATTTTTTCTTTGTTTTAGATTTTCAAAGGTTATTCCCGAAAGAATCAATTCTTACTGTATTTACAATAATTCTAAAAGCAAGTGTAGAAGTAGTGTTTCTTGTTTAGGTTTGACATTTTTCCTGTGATAAATGTGATTGATTGGACCAGCATCTCTAGATCAGAAAGAACTAAAATGAAATTAGACATTTTATGTCAATGATCAAATCTGGTACCTACATAAGGCCTTCATCTGCTTTGATCTACCATCTTTGACACAGGAAGGTAAAGCACACTTTATCTATAATGGTGTACTGCCTGCAAGATATGCAGGGGCAATGGTGGCACAATATGTGTGGGAACAACCAACCAATAACTAATTTGACTTATGACCTACTCCATGAGATAGAACCAAGACTTGGCACTGCTTAGGTGACCTGGAACCTGAGACTTGATATCACAGGGAACAAGGGCAAAACCAAATAATACTGGTTTAAAAAAAAGTCGAGATAAAATGACTCCAAATGATATTCTGCTATACTTACAGATAAATGCCTTGCTCAGCCATCATCAGAGAAGCTTCCTCTTGCTTCATATGGGAACAAATATCCAGAACCCCAACAACATATTAGGCAGAGAGTGAGAGCCATTGAAATATTCATTTTGAAATGGGATGTCTCCAACAAATCCTTCTCCTCAGAGCCCAGGGGAACCCACAGAAGAGGAGTCAGGAAGAATGTAATAGCCAGTTGGGTTGAGAATACCAAGAATACCAAGAATGTAGAGCACTCCAAATCAACATGATTAAATGTTATATGAAATCACAGAGACTGAGGAAGCATGCATATGGCCTGTACAGGTCTCTAGCAGGTCCTCTATATATGTATTATTATGGCACCCAGGTTAACGTTTTAATGGGTATTGAGTGTGCAAATGAGTGGGTCTCTGATTCTTTTATCTTCCCTTGGACTCTTTTCCTTCTGATATTTTTTTCTTTCCTATCATTAATATATTAGTTTTTGTTTTATCTTTTTTATATTTTATTTTTTACATTAAAAAAATGAATGAAGTCAGGCGGTGGTGGCACACACCTTTAATCCCAGCACTCAGGAGGCAGAGCCAGGCAGATCTCTGTGAGTTCGAGGCCAGCCTGGGCTACCAAGTTAGCTCCAGGAAAGGCACAAAGCTATGCAGAGAAACCCTGTCTCGTAAAACCAAAAAAAAAAAAAAATGAATGAACAAATGGAAATCTGTCCACTGGGGAAAATGTTAACAACTGAACTCTCTATTATATGTGTTGGGAGAGGGAAAAATCAGTTTTTTCCAAGTGGATTGGCACAGGTAATATCAACCATTGTAGGACAGGCCTCATGTTCAGGAGTAAAAGCCCATCATAATAATGAACTCCACAGTGTGTGTGTGTGTGTGTGTGTGTGTGTGTGCGTGCGTATTTTAATTTGGTTACAGTTTGTTGTTTGCTTTTGGTTGTTTTATTTTGTTTCCTTGATTTTGGGTAATTTTGCCGTTGTATTGGGTGTTTGTTTGCTGTTGAGAAAGAACTTCAAGTTCTATGTGTAATGTATTCAGATGGCTTTTGGGGACGGGAAGAATATATTCAAAATATATTTAAATTTAAAAAATTGTTTAATAATAGAAAATAACAAAAAATTTGGCATTGACTTCAAATGTGAGATTGATGCTGAAATTAATTAATTAAAAATTTCAAAACACACATTGTAGAATGAATGTATGAAAAGGATTACTGTGAAATACTAAAACCAGTCACAATGAGTAAAACAATGAAGATGAAATACATTATTTTTTTTTAATTTAATTTAATTTTATTTTATTTTACAACACAATTCAGTTCTACATATCAATCACGGATTCCCTTGTTCTCTCCCATACTGCCCCCTTCCTCTTCCCCCCAGCCCACTCCCCATTCCCACCTCCTCCAGGGCAAAGCCTCCCCCAAGGACTAAGATCAACCTGGTAGACTCAGTCCAGGCAGGTCCAGTCCCTTCCTCCCAGGCCAAGACAAGCGACCCTGCATAAGCTCTGTAATTTTTCTTTGTAGCAGGAAAGTTTCTCCAGTCTTGCCAGACATATATAGTCCCATGGCCCACTTATAAAATAATCACCCAGAAGCTTAAATTAATTAAAAAAACCCTATGGCAATTAGCTCAGGCTGATTACTGACTAGCTCTTAGATATAATTTAATCCATAACTCTTATTTATGCTTAGCCATGTGGCTTGGTACCTTTCTTCAGTTCTGCCTTGTCATCTTGTTTCCTCTGTATATGGCTGACAACTCCTGACTCAGCTTTCTTCTTCCCAGAATTCTCCTTGCCTGCTTATCCCACCTATATTTCCTTCATGGCTACTGGCCAATCAGCATTTTATGTATCCAGCAATCAGAGCAACGCATATTCACAGTATACAGAATGATATCCCACAGCACTTCTCCTTTTCTGTCTAATCCAAATGGATGGATTTAACTTTAACACAGTAAAATTACATATAGTAGAAAAGTTATCAAGCAAGAATTACACTTACAATATGTAGTCTATTTGTATTTGGTAAAATTACAGAAAATATTCTTGTGGTGGTAATCTAATTGTACTGAAATATTATTTTGATTGTATGTTAATAAATAAAGTTGTCTGGGGGTCAGAGCTATTAGAGCCATAGCAAGAGTGTGGCGGTGGTGGCACACGCCTTTAATCCCATAGATATCTGTGTGTTCAGGGTCAGAGTTATTAGAGCCATAGCAAGAGTGTGGCGGTGGTGGCACATGCCTTTAATCCCATAAGATCTCTGTGTGTTCAGGGATACAGTCAGCATTGGAGACATATGCCTTTAAGACCTAGGGGGCTGTACATTCAGACAGTGACGAGGCAGTCATGTGTTTGGGTTTACAACCAATGAGAAGGCAGAACAACATACTATAAAAAAACGAACCGACAGGAAGTAGGTCTCTTTTCGCGAAGCTGGGACAGCAGGAAGAAGGGTGAGATTTTAGCTCTGAGCTCTGACTTCTCGGCTTTCTCTTTTACATTGTTTCTGTGTTTCTTATTTAATAAGACGGTTGGTTACATCTACATCTGGCGCCCAACGTGACAAGAATCCATTAAAAACTGCTTGGCTTGGCGGCAGGTCCGCTTTCCCGCAAGGGCGGCAGGCGGCCCGCGGCGGCGGCACACGGCGGCCGGCGGCGATCAGCTTCTTAGTCCGAGCAGAGGCTTCTTAGCCTGGGTCTAGTTCTGCTTGACCTCAGGCTAGACTATCGGTGAGCTGCTTTCTTAAATCCTGCTTGCTTAAAGCCGGTGCTACAAACAACTCAGACCTGCCCTTCCGAACAGGGCCCTGCCTGTAAAGCCAACGCACGTGGTCGGAGATTAAGGAAGTCAGACCCAAGCCTTGACTCGGCACAAGAGGGAACACGTGGCTGCATTTAAACTTTAGCCAGCTACGCTTTCTTGTTCTCTCTCTCTCTCTCTCTCTCTCTCTCTCTCTCTCTCTCTCTCTTCTCTTTGGATTTACACCTGGGACACTAGGTGGCTGCTTTGAAAATCCCCTCGAATTTCTACTGTTCTACGCAGATTTGGTAAGTCATAATATATCAGATATTTTAAAGGAAACTATCTAAAAGAGAATTTTTTTCCACATTAAAAAACAAATGGGTTTTATGTGTACATTGGAAGAAAATTGGTTTTTGTTCGAAATTTTAGGCAGTCTGGCAATGGAACAACTATATAATATTAGTATTGGTGGAATTATGCACCTTATCACTATAATAATCCACATTTTAATATTTAAAAAGATAGTCAATTTAAGTGCCAGGATAACAGCTTTAGAAGAACTTGTCAAACCTGTAAAAATTCAGACAGAAGAAATTAACAGTGAAGTTGTTTCAAGTCGGGATCATAAGGTTGCAGAAAGAAAGCCTGTTTTCACACAGTCACCCTTAATTTATCCTGTAACCGTACAGCAGATGCCTGATCAAATGGCTACACAAAATACTTGGGCTCCAATTGAAATGTTGGATTTAAAAAGGTTTAAGGAGGCAATAGTATCTTATGGCATGCATTCCCCATATGTAAAGCAAATGTTAAACACTTGGTCAACATATAATAGGATAGTACCACAGGACTGGCGGGACCTTGCACAAGGTGTTCTGGAACCCAGCCAGAGACTTCAATTTCTGACTTGGTTTAAGGAGGAGGCTAAAAACATAGAAAAACAATGGAGGGATAAAGGAGTACAAGTTTGCCAGGATCAGCTTATGGGCGAAGGCCAATATGCTTCAGCACAAACACAATGTTTATATGATGTCCAAACCCTAATTTTATGTCGAACGGCAGCCTTGAATGCATGGGACAGAGTTGAGGAACCAGGAAAAAAATCTGAGTCATTTACAAAGGTGATGCAAGGCCCAAAAGAGTCTTTTACAGATTTTTTTACAAAGACTGGCTTCAGCAGTAAAGAGAATGGTCTCGGATTCAGAAGCTAGTAAGGCAATAATTGAATCTTTGGCCTTTGAGAATGCGAATGCAGCATGCAAAAGAATAATCAGGCCATTAAGGGCAAGATCTGCACCTATGGAAGATTGGATTAGAGAAACAATTAATGTTGAGGTTGATGAGCATGATGATACATGGGTAGGAGAAGTAATTTCAAAAGGTTTGAGGAGTGTTAGATGTTTTGGATGTGGAAAGCAAGGACATTTGAAAAGGGACTGTAGACAGGTCATTCCCAGAAACAATGTTTCTTCAAGGAACAATGGCAACAGAATGCCCCTTCCTTCTGGAGTATGTAGAAGGTGTGGTAAGGGAAAACACTGGACCAACGAATATAGATCAACAAAGGACAGACAGGGTAATCCTTTGCCTCAGTCTTCGGGAAACTCCCAGAGGGGCCTCAGGCAGGCCCCCAGTGCAAATCCAGTTCAAACCTTTCCTGCAGCCATAGAGGAAATGCCTGCTCTGGAGAGCGATTAAATAACCAAATGCCTATTGGAATAAATCATGCTGGTCAGGATGATGAAACAGAGAGAATAGAAAATTCAGGAGAAAACATAAAGAAAAATTTTTGGCAAACTTCTATTAATGAACAAAGACCAAAATTAACAATAAAAATAAATGGTGTTTTGTTGTCTGGTCTGGTAGACACAGGTGCGGATGTTACCATAATTGCACCAGAATTTCGGCATCCAACTTGGCCTCTTCAGGAGGTAAACGTTCAACTGTTAGGAATTGGGACATTATCTCAGGTGAAACAGAGTGCAAGATGGCTCGAATGTATAGGTCCAGAAGGACAGAGAGGAAAATTAAAACCATATGTGGCTAACATAACTATGAACCTGTGGGGTCGAGACTTGTTGCAACAATGGAATACTCAGATTAACATCCCTCCAATCTCAGAAACAAATCATAAACTAGCACATGTTACTGAGAGAAATATTAGAAGATATTGTTCTAATGAGTGGTCACCAGCCATCCATATTATACAAGAACAGGGCACAATAACTGATGATCTTCCAAAGACACCAACAGCTCTACCTTTAAAATGGTTAACAGACAAGCCTGTATGGGTCCAGCAATGGCCTTTAACAACAGAGAAACTCCAGGCTTTAGAAGAGCTGGTAGAAGAACAGTTAAATGCTCAGCATATTGAAGAATCAACCAGCCCTTGGAATTCTCCTGTATTTGTTATTAAAAAGAAATCTGGTAAATGGAGAATGGTAACAGACCTTAGAGCAATTAACAAAGTAATTCAGCCAATGGGCTCTCTACAATCTGGGATGCCTTTGCCTACTCTGTTACCAAAAGGATGGCCTCTCATTGTTATTGATTTAAAAGACTGTTTCTTTTCAATACCCTTACAAGAAAAAGACAGAGAAAGATTTGCTTTTACAGTGCCTACTTATAATAATTCTCAACCGGTTAAAAGATTTCAATGGAGGGTCCTCCCACAGGGAATGTTGAATAGCCCAACTCTGTGCCAATATTTTGTGCAACAGCCATTGGAAGTGATACGTAAAAAATTTCCTAAATCTATAATTTATCATTATATGGACGATATTTTACTAGCTGACTCAAATGCAGATACTTTAGAAATAATGTTTGAAGAAGTAAAGAAAATTTTGCCTTGCTGGGGATTACAAATTGCTCCTGAAAAGATACAAAGAGGAGATTCTATTAATTATTTAGGATATAAAATAGAGCTACAAAAAATTAGACCCCAAAAGGTGCAAATTCGGAGAGATAGACTACAGACTCTTAATGACTTTCAAAGATTATTTGGAGATATTTCTCATCTACGAACTATTGTTGGGGTAAAAAATGATGAACTGACTAATTTGTTCAAAACCTTAGAAGGTGACAAGGACTTAAATAGTCCAAGAGAATTATCACCTGAAGCTGAGAAAGAATTAGCCTTGGTAGAAAAGAAAGTGCATGAAGGACACGTGAATCGTATTGATCCAAAGCTGGATTGCATTTTGGTTATCTTACCTTCTAGGCGTTCTCCTACTGGAATATTAATGCAGAGGGAAGATATTATATTGGAATGGATATTTTTACCAAATAAACCAAATAAAAAATTAAAAACTTATGTGGAAAAAATCTCTGACTTGATTTACAAGGAAAACTGAGACTTCGTCAATTAGCAGGCATAGACCCAGCAGTAATTGTCGTACCATTAACTAAGGAGGACATTGAAAAATTATGGACAGAAAGTGAACCTTGGCAAAGAGCTTGCAGTAATTTTTTGGGAGAAATTAACAGCAAATATCCCAAAAGCAATAGAATTGATCTTATAAAGTGAGCTGATTGGATCTTGCCTCGAATTGTATGGCAAAAACCCATATCTGGAGTTCGTACATTTTATACAGATGCCAACAAAGAAGGAAAGGCAGGTTACAAATCAGAAAATTTAAGTAAAGTGGTTCAAAGTCCGTATAATTCAGTTCAAAAATCAGAATTGTATGCTATTCTGTTGGTATTAATGGATTTTTCAGAACCTCTCAACATAGTAACTGACTCTCAGTATGCTGAAAGAGTGGTGTTACATATTGAGACTGCAGAATTTATCCCTGATGCTTCAGAATTAACTTCACTATTTATTCAATTACAAGATACAATCAGGAAAAGGAATCATCCTTTATATATAACTCACATTCGATCCCATACTGGTCTGCCAGGCCCTCTAGCACAAGGCAATGATGAGATTGATAAATTATTGATAAGAAATGTGCTGGAGGCCTCAGAATTTCATAAAAAAACATCACGTTAATAGTAAAGGTTTAAAAAAGGATTTTTCCATAACCTGGCAACAAGCCAAAGAAATAGTAAAGAAATGTCCTACTTGTTCCTTCTACAATCAGACGCCATTACCAGCAGGATGTAACCCAAAGGGTACTCAGAGAAATGAAATCTGGCAGATGGACGTGTTTCACTTTGCAGAATTTGGAAAATTGAAATATGTACACCACACTATCGATACTTATTCAGGATTTCAATGGGCAACTGCTTTGAGTTCTGAAAAAGCTGATTCTGTAATCACTCATTTGCTAGAAGTTATGGCCATCATGGGTATACCTGCACAAATCAAAACTGACAATGCTCCATCATATGTCTCTGTTAAAATGAAACAGTTTTTTGCTTATTACAATATAAAGCATATTACAGGCATACCACATAATCCTACAGGTCAAGCAGTTATAGAAAGATCAAACAGAACTCTAAAGGATATGCTAAATAAACAGAAATGGGTAACAAAAACCCCCAGAAATAGACTGCATAATGCTATTCTAACTTTGAATTTTCTGAATGCCAATGAGAAAGGAACAACAGCTGCAGAGAGACATTGGATAATAGAAAAAACTACAGAATTAAATCAGCCTATATACTTTAAGGATGTGCTGACCTCAGAATGGAAACCAGGGTATGTATTACATTGGGGACGAGGTTTTGCTTTTGTTTCTACAGGAGAAGATAAGCTGTGGGTACCAACAAAATTGATAAAGGTTCGATTTGAACAAGACAGACCTCTTAATTGAGGAGGTGATAGTTCATCAACCAACATGAACATCCAATTTAAACTAACTTGTATCAATAACACATGCCTTTTCATTTAATCAGATAATAACTTGCCAAAAAGGAACATCCCCAAAATTAGTCTTGGGGAAAGGTTTTTGTTTTTGTCTTTTAGGAGAATGAAGGTTAAGGAATCTGAAGAACACTGGACAAATGAGACAACTGAAGAAAAGGGAAAAATCATCTATCCCAAGAAACAGAGTGAAACGGTGTATGGGTATATATTATCTAAAAAAAAAATTTATGTCTTCCTAAATGTTTGTTTCTGCTTTTCTCTAAAGATTTAACACTATTGGTCTTCTAACAGTCCCAGTTCAATTAAAATTTAAAGCTGACTTTGGAGTTGGAGAATGGCTCTCTCCTTCTTTAAAATCAAGCATGTTGTTAAAAGGTAAATGCAAACTCCCTGTATCATGCCAGAATAAGAGCCATCTTCTGCTATGGTACAGGACAAAAGCAAAATTAATTAAGGGACTATTCTATTACTAATCTCAACTCTTTGATTCTATTCTGATTCTTTAAACTTTTCTCAAAGTATAAATTTTATATCAAAATTTACAAGATTAATATATATATATATACATTTTAAACTTTGTTAAGATATGAATGGTCACATAGAGTACTAACTAATTCTAGAAAAAAGGCTAGCTGCATATATATGTTTTTGTGTTCGAGTCTCTTATCAGTTTTCTGCAGGAAATCATGGCCAGGCCTAACATCAACTGAAGTCTCCAGAAAGAAGATGGGGCCCCACAACAACAACAATTCCACGTGGACAATAATAATATCATTAAGCTGACAAACATCATCCATAGATCAGCTTTGAACTACAAGGTGCTCAGAGCAAATTTGAGATGACTAGCTGAGATGATCCAGTCTCAAAGACTACTTGAATAAGGACTTGAGATAAACCCTGAACTTTGGCATTATACACAGACTGGATAATGAAGGATATAGATATAGTTACCTCTCCTAGAATTTGACAATTAACCTAAAATTTTTCTTTCAGGATAAAGAAAACTTCGCCCATACCTAGCAGGAAGCAATTTTAAGAATACGATGCCCACATTCCCAAAGAGGTGGTGTGGGGCGGGTGGTTTTTTGGTCTTTTTAATGGGTTTTGGGTCTGGGATAATTTTCAGTAAATAGGGGGGTTGGTTACAAGTTATTGTCAAGGGTTAGGAAAAAGGCTAAGCAAAGGAGATTAGATTTAAGGTTCTTGTTTAAAAAAAAAGAAAGAAAGAAAAAGAAAGAAAGAAAAGAAAAAGACAATTACTAATTTTAAATACTTTACATTGGATTGGATTGTTTTATATTGTATACAAATTTGAAATTGATATTATTAGAAAATGCTATATGTATATTTCTAATTGTATTTATACCATTCATTTAACAATGTAATGCAAATTTCTGATCCTTGAATGTTATTATTATCAACTATTAGGATATAAAGAAATGAAAGCTAGTAGTTAGACATTATCATAGAACTTGTAGTCATATTAGATATGTTTTAAAAATTGAGCAGAGATGTTTTAGACAGGTCATCTTCAAACCCTTCAGAGATCTACAGAATATGGCATTTAAAATGTTTTAATAACTTAGAAAATTTTTCTTTTTTTGAGACATGTTGGCTCCTGGCAGTACCAATCTACTTTAGAGAAAATATGGGCATTGAAGAAACTGCATATGGAGTCAACTTTCATTCTGGCAAAAGTTAGCCACTGGACAACAAAGTATCCTCGAATCAACAGGACAAAATGGACAGACAGATCACGAAACAAGGGACTACTGATTCTTGCCAAAACAAGTGTGGTTATGGCTTTATCAAAAGGCATCTTCTGAGGCCAGGACAATATGGCCCCATCCCTGAAGTGGCCTTCGCATCCAGAAAAGGTACAGTGCCCTTTTCTTCGAAGGCAGCTTAACAGGCAGAGGGCCAATGGATTCTGTTGTACAATGGAACAGCAGCTGAAAGCTCATGCCTCTCAAAAGTAGACTGGCATTTAATAGAGGGATGTGGAGAAGAAGGGGATGCTGAGATGAAGCCATATATACACAGCCAAGAAGAATGGACAGCTGAATTAAAAAACTGTCAACAATTTCCAGAATTTAAAATCCTGAATCATGACAGGACACTAGTGGAATTCAGGTGTTTCTGGTACATGGACTGCTCTCACCCAATGTGAGGTTGAACTGTTGACCTTGTGTACATCCTACTTCACAAATGAGTCTGTCAGATACACTAAGCCTATAGGCTGAAGATGATGCCCCAACACTGTGGAGAAACCTCAGGTGACTGCCCAGGCAGCTGGCTGTTTCTGTCAACTCACAAAATTTTTTGGAAGTTGCTTGCATGCACTTCCTGTTTTTTATTTTTGTTAGCTAATTATTCTCTTCTTGGGTCTCTGAGGGAGTTGAAGATTAGTTAGTTATGGTTGAAGATTAATGTACCTTAGCCTTCCAGTGCTGGGATTAAAGGCGTGCGCCACCACTGCCTAGCTGGAATCTGTATTTTTAAGAGCAAGTATCCTAGTCAATTTTTATAATCAATCAACTCTGAAACACTGTCAATTTTAGATGAAGCTCCTCACTAAAAGCCAGCTACAGGGGATGGAGAGATGGCTCAGTGGTTAAGTACAGTGACTGCTCTTCCAGAGGTCCTGAAGATTAGTTAGTTATAGTTGAACATTAATTAGGATAGAAAGTACATTAGATACATCTTGGAATTACCAAAATAGGATAGATAATGGAATTATTTTCTCTGATTTGTCAAATACCTGTTTAGGTATTTATTACTTGTATATATTGTATATAGTTATTGTACTTTTGTATATAGTTTTTCTTTTGTTAGTTATAACCTTTTGCTTTTTTTCTTTTTATTAAAATAGAAAAGGGGAAATGTGGTGGTAATCTAATTGTACTGAAATATTATTTTGATTGTATGTTAATAAATAAAGTTGTCTGGGGGTCAGAGCTATTAGAGCCATAGCAAGAGTGTGGCGGTGGTGGCACACGCCTTTAATCCCATAGATATCTGTGTGTTCAGGGTCAGAGTTATTAGAGCCATAGCAAGAGTGTGGCGGTGGTGGCACATGCCTTTAATCCCATAAGATCTCTGTGTGTTCAGGGATACAGTCAGCATTGGAGACATATGCCTTTAAGACCTAGGGGGCTGTACATTCAGACAGTGACGAGGCAGTCATGTGTTTGGGTTTACAACCAATGAGAAGGCAGAACAACATACTATAAAAAAACGAACCGACAGGAAGTAGGTCTCTTTTCACGAAGCTGGGACAGCAGGAAGAAGGGTGAGATTTTAGCTCTGAGCTCTGACTTCTTGGCTTTCTCTTTTACATTGTTTCTGTGTTTCTTATTTAATAAGACGGTTGGTTACATCTACATATTCTATCTATCCTATATTTGTGAGTCTAAAGTTTCATATCAAATTTATGATATAATTATTTCATTTTCCTCCTTCTGTACTCCCTCCTAAACTCCCATGCCACATCTCCACTCACTCTCAAATTTAGGACCTCTTCTTTAACCAATTTATTATATATACAAATAAATAATCATAAATACAGCCTGCTGAGTCTGTTCTTTTTTCCAACTTGTACTTGTGTCTGGATTGGTCATTTAGTACAATAAACAATTAGGAACTCATCCCTGGGGAAGACTAATTATCTCTCTCTCAGATGACCTGGACTACCTGGAGCTTTTCATCTAAGGATGGGTTCTCATAAGATTTTTCCATCCATGTTGGAATGTCAACTGTTGTTGGGGCAATTCAGGTTTTGGTTAGACAGCCATGTTGATTATATTTCATGATGATAGCTTCCCTCTCATAAATGGTAGGTACAGTCACCTTGACATTTTCTGTATTCACACTCCTCAGGCTGCTACATATGACATAGCCTGTCTGTGTCTTTTTTGTAAATTAGAAAGCTTTCTTTGCTTGAATGACCCCTTTACATTTCGAGAACAAGCCCTGCATGCTTTGCATTCCTGTTAGACCCTAAATTATCCTTAGTTATGTTTATAGGACTCTGTGTCTTTGGAATTCTGGGAGTTCATCATCAGCTGAAGAAAATCCACTCAGTGCTGAAAGGAGACAAAAATTTCAAAAGTAGAAAGTGGATTGGCATGCAAAAAATAAGTATGAAACAAAGAAGTTAAACTTTCTGGAATGGAAATGGCTTATATAAGAATACAGCTAATGTTGCCTGAATCACTAGTGCCACAAAACACTGATCTATAGATTTTGTGGAACAAAAAGTTTACCATGAGACTGGTGGGGATGGCACACAACTTTAATCTCAGCACTTAGGAAGGAGGTGGATCTTTGAGGTTGAGTACAGCCTGATCTATAAAATGATTTCCAGGACAGTCAGAGCTAGTCAGTGAAACCCTGTCATGAAAAAATATCTTTTAAAAAACAAGTCTATCATGGTCTAGTATCATGCTGCCATGTTCAGCACTATTTCTCATGACTTTCCCTCATTCTAAGCATCTGTAGTTGTTGACAACAGACTCGTGTCTGGATGGTTGGCAGTTTCTTCTTCTTTCATTTGCCCTTGTTTAGAAATAAGTCCTACACATCAATATCTCATTTCCTTGACATATCGTTAGCCAATATTTCATACTCATCACCTGCTGTTCTGGAAGTCATTGCTTGGTTCTATTTATTTATTTATCTATTTATTTATTTATTTATTTATTATCTATCTATCTTTCTATTTATTTATTTATTTACTTATTTGTTCATTCATTCAATGAGCCTTTTTTTCCTTTTATTTTATTTTACAATACCTGTGGGAGCCCGTTCTGGGGTTCCTCGTGGCTTTACCCAGCAGGTCAGAATAGAGGATGATCAGGACCACGGGCCTGAGTGCAGGTGTCTGAGAAGGCCTGCACTTGGCTGTGCTGGGGGAGGAGGTCTTTTGCTCCACCCCTTGGCGTCTCTATAAAAACCCTGGACCAGAGACAGTCCAGGCCCGTTGGAATAGGTTCCAGGCCCTCTCGAGGCTATCCTTTATTTTCTATCTGTTTATCTCAAGATTCTCTGCTATATCCTTCTATCTAATATTTCCTGCTGCTCGCACTCAAGAAAACTCTGGGAAGCTGTGGGGGTGGTGGGTAAACGCCCCACAGAATGGTGCCGTGAACAGGGACTAAAGAAAAAAAAGGGACTAAAGAAAAAAGGGACTAAAGAAAAAAAGGGACTAAAGAAAAAAAGGGACTAAAGAAAAAAGAAGAAAAAAGGGACGAAAGAAAAAAAGGGAACAAAAAAAAGGGGGGACTAAAGACAAATGAACAGGGACTAAAGACAAAGTAATAGGGACTAAAGATAAAGGAAAATAATAGTTTTAATACAGAGTTTTTGGTGAAAGTGCTGAGTCAGCCCTGCCAGTGGAAAGGCATGCCAGTGTTATGGAATATATATATATTTATATATATTTTTTTGGTGAGGCAGGGGTTTTATCCTCGAGAGAAAAGGAAAGCGGACTGGAAGGATGTCCGATGCTGCAGCGAAATTCTCTTCTTTCAAAATTTTCTATCTTCTCAATTTCTATCTGTGAAAAATAAGTATAAGGTATAGGGTAGTAATATAGTTTAGGAAAAACTTAGAAGTGTAAGATTGTGTAGGAAAAAATAAGTAAGGCAACTAGACAGAAAAACTCTTCAATTCTCTAACTTTGGGGGCTTTGAAAGCAAACTGGGGAAAAAATCTTTCTTTGGGCTTTATGGGTAGTAAAAAAGCTCTTCTTTGAGCTTATGGGGAAGAAAAAGTTTCCTATGGAAGCTTTTGACCTGGGGACAGCTGAAATGCCAAATCCAAGCGGCAGGAGAAAGTAATTTCTCCCTGAGGCAAAAATGGGGGTGTAAGAAGTCAAAGTTTAAAGTTGGGAAGTTTTGGGAAAAGTTGGTCTTTCTCCTGGGGGGGAAAATCTTTCTCTTAAACTCTAAAGCTTTTCTTGAAAAATTTTTGGGGAAAAATCTCTCTAAAAAGCCTTAATCTTTCTCAAAAGCTCTTAAACTTAAAAACTAAAGCCTTTAACTCTCTCAGAAGGACAAAAATTAGAATCACCTGAAGATATTAGTATGGGGACCACCTGTGATTAGCTCTAAGGGAAAACAACAAACCTCTTAAGACAGCAAAACCTCTAAGTTCTTTAAAGCTTTAACAATCCTCCCTGCAATGTAGGAGGCAGGAACAAGTTTCTAAAAACCTCTTCTAAGCTCTGTCTCTTCAAGCTAGTAAAAGATAGTGGGTCAGAGTACCCTGAGGGAAACGCTTGGGAGAGTGGGTGAAAAGCTACAGAGAGCCCAAAAGGGCTGGAAACTTGACCTGAGAAAAGCAAAAAAGCCAAGCTTTTCAGTTAGAGCCGAGCTGAGGCAGCAAAGGTTCTGAGTGAGCGTTTCAGAATGAAAAGGTGCTCCTCATCGTCCAATGCAAAGATTCCCTGAAACTGTTAGCATTGTATCCTCGCTTCTGAGCAAAAACCCAGAGGCGACTGGCCAGCGTCTCTGAGTTGGAGTGCATTTCGGGGATACTAGGGTTCCTGCAGTTGTAAACATCCTGGAGCACAGAGCTGAGGCAGGAAGGTGCAGGACCCAGGGGAAGATTGCTAATGAACAAACAAAGCTAAAGCCGGTGGGAATGGCACAGTTATCCACTTTCCTACAAGTCCCGGGTTGAAAGGTCCACAACTACAAAAAGAAATCTGAGAAAAAGCTTTCCTATCAGAGAAAGGACCTTTCTGGGAAAACAGTAAAGCTGAACTGGGTCTGAAGCAGTCGTGCTGCTGAGTCAGAATGCTGTCTGGGGAAAGAGCCCAGCCAGGGCAGAACAGAACTATCCAGGAGTAAAGCTTTCTTTTCTGTCAGAGAAAGCACCTTTGAGAAAAGCTTTGTTTCAACTGACTCCCTGAGATGAGGGAGTGTAGCCCTAAGGGGTGATTGCCTCTGGCATAAGCTCTGTCCTTGAGCACCCAGACAAGCAAACACAACCCACTGGGGGACTGGGCCAGGTGAAGGCCTGATGAGGCAAAGCACCCTATCCTAATGGGTGTTTAGAAATGGCAAAAACCTCCCTTGTTAAATTTTTCAGTCTGTACGCAAACCACACAGACCCCGAGAACAGAAACGGACAAAAAGCCCCTACCTTCAGTAGCAGGGAAAGCTGCCGCTCTAGTGTCGGAAACTGTTTCTGGGGCAGAGGGGATAAACTGAGACCAAACTGGGAACTGTCAGGGAGAAAGACTCTGAAGAAACAGAGAAGGGACATAATCCTCCCCAGAAAATATGTGACCTGAAAAAGCTGCTAGAATTGGAGGCGGCAGATTCAGGGGGAGAGAAAAAGCCCCTACCTCCAAAGGCAGCTAGCAGAGGAACAGAGCCGCAGATAGCTGAAGCTCTGCATCTGCGGGGGAAGGAAAAGCAAAATGAGAATAAAATCAGTGGGAGAAAATCTCTTTGAAAGAGCTATGGAAAAGCTGTTGTAAATGATCTTGTTTTTCACTGACTGGCTAAAACAAACACAAGCCCCGAGGAAAGTTGCTATCAGAAATGCCAGCCTCAATGCCGGCTAACGAGGCAGGTGTGGTTCTGATCCGGGGCCAGTGTCAAATGAAGGAAAGACACATGTTGAGGCCAGCTGAGGAGAATAGAAACCTCCCAATGTGCCATAGCTGAAAATGTAAAATGCTTGTTCAAATCTCCCATTGCAAAAGCAAAAATCTTTGTTCAAACCTCCCGGGCGAGAATTTGTAAGCAAGTCTGGTAAAAGAGAACCAGTTGACTCTCAGACCCAAAAAGAAATATGGGAAATGATATAAGGGACTGATATAAGGGCCTGATATTATGGACTGATATAAGGGAAATGCATTCTGGGAAAGGTAGTTTTTCCACTAAAGATGGCGACATTGCCCTGAAACACTTTTGTCAGCTCTAAAATTAAAATACAGCTTTTAAAAGAATAAGGAGGAAAATCGTCTAAGGGTTTAAGTGTCAGTTCCAATGAAAAACTGAAGGGGTATGGAACTAGGTGCTTCGCGGTTTGGGGCTCCATTGGTAAAATGCCTTATTTACCCTAATAGCTGTGCAAAGTTTTTACTGTAGTTGGATGACAAAAAGCTACCTATAAGAGCAAACAAGTCACTTTAAAATCCTTAAAATATCACCTAATAGCTGTGCAGTATTGGCGAAGAGCTTTACAGCATCTAAATATGATAATTTCACCCTCAGCGTAAAGCTTTTCAGTAGAACAAACCAAAAGTACTGCTGTGATAGAAATGTTTGTTTGAATTGAAGTTCTTAGGGGAGCCATTATGAATTTGGGTGAAGGGACAGCCTCTAGTTAAAAACTGTCTACCGCTGACAGTGCATCTCTGCCGGTCTGGAACGGCTGAGAGAACTGGCAACTTTGGGGTGTGGCTTTGTCTGGAGAATGTTACAATCCCCTGGCAACAAGTATCACAACTCTATAATGACAACACTCACTAAATCCCAGTGCTTTATAACAAAGCTAACTATAAACTGTAAACTTTAGAAATGATGTACGTACTTCCTGTCTAGTTAAGAGAATCTTTATAATAGAGATAGTGATAATAATTAAGAGTAAGAAGTAGAAAAATGAAAATAAGATATATGAGTTTGTAAAAATTCTGTCTTGTTATATCTGTGTTAAGAAATCTTTAGGTGTTTGCTAAGTTAGATATATGCTAATGGTAGCCTATATAAGTTTGTAAAATAGATCTATAGAGTTCCTTTAAGAATATAAGCTTGTAAGAAGTATCTAAGGTAGTGTTAAGACATGTAGTAATAAGCTTGTAAGATGCTAGTTGTAAATGTAAGTTTAAATAAGAAATAAGATGGAATGAATATAAGTGTATAAGAAGTAATAAGAAATATATTTGCTAAAGTAGTTCTATAGTTTCCTTAAGGAGTATAAATAAGTAGATGTTAATACGTTATATGTGAGTTTGAAAAAAAGTAAATGTTGAATATGAGTCTAAATGCTTTGCAAGGCAAAAAATGTTATATGTGAGTTTGTGAAAAAGTGTAAATGTTAAGTGTGAGTCTTAATGTATATGGTGAAAACACCTGAGACACAGGAGATAGTGTCCTAGTAGACTGCAAAGTAGGCAGTCTGAATGGCTTCAAAAGCTCCAGAAGCCGCTAAGAAGCTAAGAATGGCGGACGCCAGAACCAGCACAAGGCATCCGCAGCTGAGATCCGTGGAATATCAACGCAGCACAGAAAAAACTGAGCTAACAGCAAAAACGGTGCAGTTTAAAATATTACTATAA
The DNA here is from genome assembly GCF_049852395.1 of Peromyscus maniculatus bairdii. Classification (NCBI taxonomy): domain Eukaryota; kingdom Metazoa; phylum Chordata; class Mammalia; order Rodentia; family Cricetidae; genus Peromyscus; species Peromyscus maniculatus. Next base: position 40,705,953 of record NC_134874.1, on the reverse strand, counting down.
CTAAAAAGGTCTGTCAGTGAGAACAAAAGTTGCAGAGACGCTTGTTTGAACAAAAATTAACTGCAAAAAGTCTTGGTTGAAAAACGTCTCTTCATATTTGGAAGTGAAAGCCTGATACCAGAATTTATTTCTTGTTTGAACTTTTTGAACTTAAAATGAGATAAAATTACAAAAAGATTTTGGTTATGGATTTCTCATATTTGGAAGGCTAGTACCAGAATTTATCATTTGAATTTTAAGACTTAAATGAAACAAACCATAGAGATTTCATTGCAATGGGACAGTTTTGAGTAATGACCTAGGAACGGTTTTCTGGAACTGGGTTAAAAATGGAACTGTTTAAATGAAGAAATGTATTTCTACTTAGAATCAAGATGCAATTTTGTGTATGCATATATGCTTTATTAACTGGAGATTTATGAATTGTTTTGTGGAACTGTTTATGTAAAAATGGAATTACTTATGGAACTGGTTTTGTGTTACAAATGGAACTGTTTAAACAGAAAAGTTTGGGTTTTCTAACTAGGCTTGAGAGTTTGCTTAAAAAATTATAAAGAAAAGGAGGAGCTATGAGATTGAATTATGTTCACAGAAACCTATTGATATTAATACACCCTGGCTTTGTGAAATTGAGGAAATGTTTAAGTTTGATGTGAATACATCGAAGTTTTTCCTATGTTCTGTTAACAAGAAAATTCAAATGACTGAGTTAAAGTTGTAAGACGGAGAAAATTGTTAACTATATATAGCACCATATATGCTAATTCTAATGGTTCTGGTAAGAGTTTGCTTTGAGTTGTAAGACTGAGAGAATTGTGACTATGTATAGCAATATTTATGTTAACCTGTTAATGGTAATGATGAAGCTAAGGGATTCTTTAAGTTTGTAGTCGCCTTAAGAGTTTTGGTTTAGAAAGGGCTTGAGGCAGCTAAGACTGCTATAGTCAACTTGGACCTAATTCAAAAGAGAAATGCCATCTATATCATCCTCTACTCCCATACTGGGAGGTGTAACAGCTATGGAGATTGCTGTAAGCCATTAATAGTTATTTTTTTATATATTAAGAAGAGGGGACCTGTGGGAGCCCGTTCTGGGGTTCCTCGTGGCTTTACCCAGCAGGTCCGAATAGAGGATGATCAGGACCACGGGCCTGAGTGCAGGTGTCTGAGAAGGCCTGCATTTGGCTGTGCTGGGGGAGGAGGTCTTTTGCTCCACCCCTTGGCGTCTCTATAAAAACCCTGGACCAGAGACAGTCCAGGCCCGTTGGAATAGGTTCCAGGCCCTCTCGAGGCTATCCTTTATTTTCTATCTGTTTATCTCAAGATTCTCTGCTATATCCTTCTATCTAATATTTCCTCCTGCTCGCACTCAAGAAAACTCTGGGAAGCTGTGGGGGTGGTGGGTAAACGCCCCACAAATACCATTCACTTCTACATATCAGCCACGGATTCCCCTGTTCTCCCCGCTCCTGTCTGCCTCCCCTTCCCCCCAGCACAACCCCCATTCCCACCTCCTCCAGAGCAAAGCCTCCCCCGAGGACTGAGATCAACCTAGTAGCCTCAGACCAGGCAGGTCCAGTCCCTTCCTCCCAGACTGAGCCAACTGTCCCTGCATAAGCCCCAGGTTTCAGACAGCCTGCTCATGCACTGAGCACAGGACGCAGTCCCACTGCCTGGATGTCTCCCAAACAGATCAAGCCAATCAACTGTCTCATCTATTCAGAGGGCCTGATCCAGTTGGGGGCTCCTCAGCTACTGGTTCATAGTTCATGTGTTTCTGTTCGTTTGGCTATTTGTCCCTGTGCTTTATCCAACCTTGGTTTCAACAATTCTCCCTCATGTAAACCCTCTTCTTTCTCGCTAATTAGACTCCCGGAGCTCCACCCAGGGCCTAACTGTGGATCTCTGCATCCAAATCCCTCAGTCGTTGGATGGGGGTTTCTAGCACAACTATTAGGGTGTTTTGCCATCCCATCACCAGAGTAGGTCAGTTCTGGCTGTCTCTCGACCATTGCCAGCAGTCTATTTTGGGTTATCTTTGAGGATTTCTGTGGGCCTCTCTAGCACTTTGTTTCTTCCATTTCACATGTGGTCTTCATTTACCATGGTCTCCTATTTCTTGTTCTCCCTCTCTGTTCTTGATCCAGCTGGGATCTTCTGCTCCCACAGGCTCTCTATCCCTTGACCATCGCCCTTCATTACTCCCACTCATGTCCAGGCTGTTCATGTAGATCTCAGCCATTTCTCTGTCATTGGGCAATCCCTGTGTCTTTCTTGGGGTCCTGTTTTCTAGGTAGCCTCACTGGTGATGTGAGTAGCAGTCCAGTCATCCTTGTTCCACATATAGTATCCTCCTATGAGTGAGTACATACCATGTTTGTCTTTCTGAGTCTGGGTTACCTCACTCAGGATGGTCCCATTGATTGATTGTTTCTCTCAGTGTCTGTGCTACTGGTGTTATATTCAGGAAGTGATCTCCTATGCCAATGTGTTCAAGACTACTTCCTACTTTCTCTTCTAGCAGGTTTAGAGTACCTGAATTTATGTTGAGGTCTTTGATCCACTTGGACTTAAGTTTTGTCCATGGTGACAGATATGGATCTATTTGTAGCCTTCTACACATTGATATCCCATTATGTCAGCAACATTTGTTGAAGATGCTTTCTTTTTTCCATTGCACACTTTTGGCTTCTTTGTCAAAAATTATATGTTCATAGGTGTGCGGATTAATGTCAGGGTCTTCAATTCCATTTCATTTGTCCACATGTCAGTTTTTATGCCAATACCAAGCTGTTTTTATTACTGTAGCTCTATAGTAGAGCTTGAAGTCAGGGATCATGATGCCTCCAGAGGTTGTTTTATTGTACAGGATTCTTTTGACTATCCTGGGTTTTTTGTTTTTCCATATGAAGTTGAGTACTATTCTTTCCATGTCTGTGAAGAATTGTGTTGGTATTTTGATGGGCATTGCATTGAATCTGTAGATTGCTTTTGGTAAAATTGCCATTTTTACTATGTTGGTCCTGCCTATCCATGAGCATGGGAGATCTTTCCATTTTCTGACATCTTCTTCAATTTCTTTTTTTAGGGACTTAAAGTTCTTGTCATATAGGTCCTTCACTTGCTTGGTTAGTGTTACCCCAAGGTATTTTATGTCATTTGTGGCTATTGTAAAGGGTGACGTATCTCTGATTTTCTTTTCTGCTTCTTTGTCCATTGTATATAGGAGGGCTACTGATTTTTTTGAGTTGATCTTGTATCCTGCTATGTTGCTGAAGATGTTTATAAGCTTTATCAGTTCCTGGGTGGAATCTTTGGAGTCACTCAAGTATACTATCATGTCATCTGCAAATAGGGAAAGCTTGACTTCTTCCTTTCCAATTTGTATCCCCTTAATCTCCTTATGTTGTCTTATTGCTCTGGCTAGAACTTCAAGTACTATATTGAATAAGTATGGGGAGAGCGGACAGCCTTGCTGTGTTCCTGATTTTAGTGGAATTTCTTTGTGTTTCTCTCCATTTAATTTGATGTTGGCTGTTGGCTTGCTTTAAATTGCCTTTATTATGTATGTTCCCTGTATTCCTGATCGCTCGAAGACCTTTATCATGAAGGAGTGTTGGATTTTGTCAAATGCCTTTTCTGCATCTAGTGAGATGATCATGTATTTTTTTTTCTTTGAGTTTGTATATGGTGTATTACATTGACGGCCTTTTGTATATTATCCACCCTTGCATCCCTGGGATGAAGCCTACTTGATCATGGTGGATAATTGTTTTGATGTGTTCTTGGAGTCTGTTTGCCAGTATTTTATTGAGTATCTTTGCATCAATGTTCATGAGGGAGATTGGTCTGTAGTTCTCTTTCTTTCTTGTGTCCTTGTTTGGTTTAGGAATCAGGGTAATTGTAGGCTCATGGTGCTAGAGAGATAGATAAGATTTCTTACACCTTGACAGGTACCTGGAAGTGGTCTGAGACACTGGGCATGGCTTGAGCATATATGAAACCTCAAAGCCTGCCTCCACAGTGACATGCTTCCTCCAGCAAGGACATACCTACTCCAACAAAGCCACAACTGCTAATTGTGACATTCCCTTAGGGAGCAATTTTCTTTCAATCAACCACAACTACAAATGCTCCAATCATCATTTGAGCATACTTGCAAATAAGCAGAGACACCTCCTCAGACATGATGCTGATGCCCCAACAGCCTTTTGTCAGCATTTTTCCTGCAAACATCCTTGGATCCTTGGTCCAGCATGTAAGCTGTATTAGGAAAAAACTGGGTTATATAAGTGTCAATATCAGTACTTAAAGATATTGCAGATGTTCTAAGCAGGACACAATTTCAAATTGAAAAGGCCAAATTCATTAAATCTCTTAAAGGCCTTTCTATAAGGAATGTTTATCTTTTGACATTGTTGCCTTAGAACTACAATAAATTGTGTCATATTTTACCTCTTGGGTATTTTCAAGCTGATATTTTTTGGTCTTTTCTATAAATTTCTTAAAAAATTATGTAGCATCACTTGGAAGCATGCAGGTGTTTAGTTTGTTATATATTCTGAAAAGGAATGGAAAGAGTTCTCTAGAGAAAAGCAAAAAAGCAATGAAAATGCAAATTGAAGCTTCTGATAGTTATTTTATTCACTAATTAAAAAATTTCAATGATTTAAGTGAAATATCAAAACAACAGCAATAACTGTTGTTGAAATTATTATACAGAAAGTATATCACATCTAAAAGTAATTGAATTTTAAATAAATATGCAAAGAGAAGAAGTCAGCTCCAGGAAGATTCAGTGTGGAATTTTATGCAATATTTAACAAATAATTCTTACCAGTTCATCACAGGCATTTCTAAAACTTATAAATCTAGGGAAATGTGGAGAATTTAATCTCAAAAATTCTACTGCCCTGTTATTTAAAATCAGAATAAATTTTGGGACTAAATCTTGTGCAGAAATGTGCCTTAAAAGTATATTTTTATCAGCAAAACACTTATCAACTGAATGTAGAAACACGAAAAGAATTCTGTTGTTTGTTACTCAATGAGGCACAACACAAAACAAAACCAAATCACACAAGCAGTCAGAGATGGTGTATTTTGAAAAAAATTCAGGGATAAACACAACATCCTTTTCTAATTAATATCTCAGAAAATTGGAAACAGCAGTGAGTTCCCTTAACTTTATGAGAATTGTCAATGGAAACTAAGAGCTATCATAGAAATTGAGGGAGTATGTGTTTTCTGTCATGCTTGGAAAAAAGCAATGATAGGTTGTTCATGCTATCATTCCTTCTAGCAGTGAATTTAACCAACAAGCGGGTCCATTATGCCAATCATGGCACAACATTAATACAAAAAACATACATGCAAATCAGTAATACTCATGTGTTCTGGAGGAAGACTCAGAGAAACACAAGTTTGAAAGGAGACTTGAATATTAGACAGAAACTGTTTAAAAATTAAGAAAATTTCATGTGTTGGTGACTAAAGGTATAGGCTTAGACATGCTAACCAGGCACCATTCCATAAATCTCCATCCTTAACTTCTGGACTTGAGGTAGAATCCTGATTGAATGCCAGGTAGGGCAAGAATTGAAAACTTCCAGCCTCTATTGCTCTACTGCAGGGATTAAAAATATTTCTCAACACTCTTGACACAGTCATATATCCCTTTACTTTAGTGATCTAGTATCTAAGGCAACAAACAAGGTCAATGATTAGGCAGAAAACATTCTTTTACAAAATCATAAAAACATAAAAATCATCTCCCAACCACTGCACACTGGTCCATCTGCCACTATCACAGTCATGGAGGATGGTCCAGGAAGAAACTGATGCTGAAAGTCATCATGAAGAACACTCTGAAGTATGGCTTTTGGAGAGAACAATGCAGAGGGTCTCCCAGTGATGAGATAACCCAATATTCTGGACATTTAGTTTTATTATCCAATAACTCTTCTCCATTGTCATCCCCCCTAAAGCTATTCTTTATTTATATAATTCCCAAGTTCAATATAGGAAGGCAGTCCCCCGTTGCTCAATATTCAAATCTTATGTCATTTCCTATTTTTGGAAATGTTTTCATACATCTTTACCTCCATCTTAGTAACACAGACTTTCCTGGTTTAAAGGACCTCTGTGGCTCAGTTTCCTGAGAGATGAGACTGTTCTACATGATATGACTGTACAACCTTACCTCATTTTTCCAGTTTATCTTTAACCCAAAGTCCAAATTCTTCCTGTACCCCCTCTTTACTCCACTATGATGTTTTTGCTGCCCCTCTGTGTCCCACTTGGCAACACTCTTTTAATCTCTATTACCCACAAGACTTATTTCTCCTCCCTTTTCATACTTATTCCTACAAGAGCTAAAATGTCAGTATAGAGAGAATGGAGTCTGCTTTTTCTCCTTAAAATAGCCCTTAAAGAGTGACTAATGAAAGTTTTGAAGTCAACTGCTACTCTCTTTTTATAGAGGGATTGCAGATTATTGATAACTATTGCTGCAAATACTAATCACCTACCATAGGATCATGGGGGATAGGGCAGAGAAGAGTTCAGAGCCCTGAACATAAGCCTAATAGAAGAAAATATCTCCTCAACCCTACTATAGCCCAGGCTTTGCTGAAAACTAAAAAAAAATCTAACTATAGGGAGAAAGATGACCTAAATTAAAAAAATAAATAATATAACCATTGATACAACTACAGATGGGCATTTCTTAGTTGTAAGGCATAAGTAACATGAAAAAGTACATCAATTATCCTTCAGTCACAGAGTAACCACAAATAAAAGGAATGTACAAAACATGAGATAAGAAATCAGTGATTATAAGTTATGTTTAAATAATTCAATAAACACATGCCTATCTCCTGAATTAATCCCAAGAAAACACCAAAAAAATAGAAAAGAAATAAGGAAATTGAATCAGGATATTCATATGGAATTTGATAAAGACATAGATATACAGAAGAAAACAGAAATGCAATGATAAGAGAAATGAAAGTTTCATGAAGTGTGGTGGGCCTATTCCTATCTTTTCCAGGGTACTCTTGAGGAGAGAGGGATAAGAAATATTACTTAGAAAGAGGGACATAGCTAAAGAGAGGAAAGACAGAAACACAGGAAAGTTTTGGGAGGACCTGGATAAATACCCAATGACTCCTTCTGTCTCTTCAAAGGGGCTTTTTAAAATAATGCCAAGGGTCAGTGCAAAAGACCTCCCCCTTGACAGATCAAAGCACACCGCACAGTCAAGTGCAGACCCTTACAAACACCTGGTAACCACGCATGTGGTCAAGCCATCACCTTATGCAGCCCTGCCTGGTAAAGTAAGCTCAGATCTCACTAGGAAATCTCTGTGGGCTCCCACAATTAAGTCAAATACAAATTTCTGTGGAAAGCATCAGAGATAGAGTATATCAAGTAGAAGACAGAAGTTGAAGGCATGAAGACATGGAAGAGTACTAAGATAATTCAGTCATGATTCATGATCGATTTGTTAAACAGTTGGATGGAACATGTAAGTTTGGGGAGATAAGAAAAAAGTCTATGATTTTCAGCATAGAACAATGACGAGAATTCCATGTCAAATGCATAGAAAATATTATCAATAAAATCACAGAACAGAAGTTTCCAGACTGAAGGAAAGAAATGTCCATCAAGATGCAAAATGGATAAAGAGTATAACACAGGTAAGAAGACCAGAGAAGAAACTTCCCATTTCATATATTACATGTACAGTGAATACACAGAATAAATAAAGTGTACTGGAAGGTGTGAGAGGAAGGACTAAGTTACAAATAAAGGCAGGACCCTGAGCATATCTCCTGTATTTTCAATGGAAAAAAATGCCAGGATGTCTTAAAAGGGTGTAGTCCATGTTTAGAAAATAAGAGCTGTTGAACAATATTAAAGTATATATTTTTTTAAAAAAGCTATTCATTATAATCAAGGGAGAAAAACTATCCCTGTTATGTCATTCTAAAGAATTTCTCACAATGAAGTCTGCTTGCATTACATAATGTAAAGATCAGTTTGGCCTGAAGAAAAAAACAAATACAGCCAAAAGGCTAGAAGAAAAAATGATGCTAAGACAGCTGTTAAGAAGAGAAAATCAAGACAATGCCACACAGTAGAAAAGCAATAAAATGTCAAGAATCAAGCATGGCTTTCAGTAAGAAAGTTTGAATCCTAACAGTCTATGTTGCTTTATCAATGTACACAGACTAAGGCTGCAGATACTGACACATCCTTTAATCTCAGTACTCAAGAGTCAGATGCAGGCAGATCACAATGGATTCAGAAAAGTCTCATGTACATAGCCAGTTCTAGTCCAGCTAGGAGTACATGGAGCCTGTCTTTTAATAAATAGATAAGTAAATAATATACAAACTATCGGATTGAATTAGCAATCATAATGCTTAATCCTGACCAAAAAAATGTACCCAACCACAGAATATCAACATAGGGAATAGTGGGCATCACTATTCCAATATCAAACTAAAGCTAGTTCCAAGGATGTAGAAGATCATTTTATATACTTTAAAGGAACTATCCAACCACAAGCCATTGCTAAATTTATATGCATTAATATATGCACTCAATTTCATAAAACAAAAGCTAATAGATATAATGTCACAGAATAAATTCTGCAACATAATAGTGATTGACTTCTACACCCACTATTAAAATAAATTACTATCCATAACACAATAAACAGACAAACATTAGAAATAGATAATATTAATTTAACTTTGATTCAAGTTTTATTCAAGAGATCTTGAATAATTCCATGTATGTAAATGTATAGTTATAAATCATGGCATTAATGGCTTAAAGACAGAAATCACATAATCACCTCATGCCTTTCAAAAATGTAAAAAGTATGTGGCAATGATAGATAACAACATGTGATATGAAAATTCAGATGGGAAAAAAGAAACAGATCATATAGGAGTGAAAGCAAGTTGGGGGAGATAATAATTGTGTATGGATATGCTACAATGAGCCTCTTTACATTGTATGATGATTAGAATAATTCTAAGATCTTAATGTAGTTGAAAACAGACTATATACCTGTAGAGAAAGCCAGTGAATTGAAAAAGTCAAATATAAAAAGCTTTCTGGTGTTTTTCACAAAGGGATCCCGGGGGTTGTTGAGGGAATCCATCTTCACTCCAAATAAGGTACTGGTGATCACATCCATGCTGTAGGCCCCAAAGATGCTGAGTAGAGAAACATGGGAGTTAATGTGTTACTGACACAACCTCTGAGGTATGTGACTATTTGTCTGCAGTATCATCAACACAGCCTGAGTTTACTACTGTGGTGTCTTCAGACTCATTATGATTTTACTGCTCACATCATTTCCAGAACATTCTCCCTCTTCAGTTGGATGAAAGAGAGGCAGAAAAATTGTTTCTTGTTGATACTTTTCTAAGACCCTCAGTAAAACCTGATTATTTAGAATTTGGAAAGTTATAGCTATAATACTCTTGCTAAACCAAGGTCCTCTGATGTAGTACATGTATCCTCCTCCCACATTTCTTAATCCCCACATCTGCATCTTCCATAAATTTTCCTCTTTCATTCTAAACTATATAACTGTCTTCTAAAACATACAAGATGACAACAGGTAACCTAATTTTGTCTCAGGTACACAAAGGAGACACTCACACAAGGTATTGTGGCAACTGTTCCTTAATGTGTGGTTCACATCAGGGTAATTTCATGCCTCTCCCTTACTCTTGCAATGGAATAATTTTTACTACCTGTTAGGCAGACATACACATACATCTAATATACAACCCAGATTTACCACTTCTTGACAGTTCTTCAAAAAGACAACATCCTACTCCACAGATGCTTGTAGAGATATGTTGACTGATGCTCTGTTCACAATTACTAGGAAGTGAAAACAACCTATATATCCTTAAATTAATAGATAGTGAATAGATAATTAAAAATGTGTTATATGTATACAACAGAATACCATTTAGCTGTAAAGAAAATTGAAACCATGCAGTAAATTAGTGGAACTAGAAAATATTATATTGAGTGAGATAACCCAGACCCACAAAGACAAATACCCCATGTTATTCCACACCTTTAGTTCCCAGCCATCAATCTACAGATGTGTGAATACAACAGAAAGTGATCACAGAAAGGCAGGAACTAAAATGGGGCTATGACAAGGGGAACCCCTAAGAGGGAAAAAGCAGGACACAGGTAATATGAAGGAGAAATGGGGAAAATGGGAGGGACTTTTACCTGGAGAAGGAAGAAGGAGGAAAATACAGAAGGAGAGGAAGAGGGAATGATGAATAACACTATGGGCGGTTGAATGACACAGGGATTCAATATTTTATATTATCTAAAGGGAGCTGGGGTGGGAACAGGGGAGGGACAAGCAGGAGAAAACAAATAACATATTTGTATTTTAACTAAAAAGTTTTAAAAGTACCATTCAAAGCTGTTTATATAAGGAGATATATAAATGTGGATAAATTATGTTAGCTCTATCATCAGATCAAACTGAGTTTGAATGCAAGCACTGACACTTACTAGTAAAGCTTAAACACACTGCCATGTAAAATACATAAGTAAACTGCTTAGGAAAAACTAAAGGAGAAATGAAAACAGCAACTTTAACCTTATTTATGATTACCCAGCTTCCTTAGGGACTATGGGGTGACATAAGTATAAAGAGACAGTAACAATCAATCTCTACCCTGAGACAGCAGAGGTGCTAAAATGAACTAGTGACTTCTGCTTTGTGACCCTGCTTGTTCATTCCCTGCTGACCAGGGTCACATCTGCTCTTTGCCCTTGAGAAGTGACCACCATAAATACCCACTTAGACAGCAAATATGTGCCTCTTCAATAGTGCTTGTGAACCAAGGAAGGAAGTTTTCTGTTTATCTCTGATTGCTGACAGTTTCTCCTAAGGAAAGTTTGACACCCCCACCTTAACAAAACAACATGAAGAAACATAGCATGCTGTGTACATTGTTTAAATATTTGGTGAATACATAAGAATTTCATAATACAATGTTTGTTCATTTTTTTGGTGCTGGTCATTGAACTCTGGGTCAGGTTAATCTACCACTGGGCAACATTTCCAGCCTCTCATAACCATGTTATTTGTCTTTGCTTTAAAAGACAGGGTTCCTCTGTGTAGCCCTGGCTGTCCTGCAACATGATTTGTGGACCAGGCTGGGCTCAAACTCACAAAGATCCACTTGCATTCTGCAATTAAAGGTGTGCAGCAACATAGCCTCACTGACTATTTTTTTAAGATTTAGGTGTTCCTACACCAGAAGTGGAACCTAGGCCCCCTGAGTGTAAACCAGGAATCCTAACTGCTAGACTATGTGGGGTCATGAAAAATTTTTTCAATGAATATTTATATTTTATTTTTTATATTTAAAATTACAACGTAGTTGTAACATTTCTCCCTTCCAAACACTTCCATATACACCTTCTTTCTCTTTTTTCATATTCATTCTTTGTTGTTGAAATAATTGTTATTGAATACATGGATACATATTTATATACAAACATATTCCTATGTATAACATGTTTGGTGTATATAATCCTCACATTTTAAAAAAGGAATACCTACATTTCAATTTGTGAAGACAGAATAAAATTCTTTCACTAGCACATTCTTGATTATATCTGGTTCTGTGATGACTAGCACAGGCAGGAATCCATCATAAAGCCTGTATTGGGGAAACAGGAATGATTACATTTTGATCCTGATGTTACCTCTGGTTCTATATATACATATATATACTTACTTCTGTGAACTGAACCTTAGCCTTCTGTAAGAACAGCAAATGTTTATTCACTGCTACTCTACTGCCCCAAGGGCAAATTATTAACAATTGACAAGCAGTAATATTTCAAGGAACTTTTCTTTGGAGCCATTAGAGATGTGCACAGCATGGCCATGGGTCAATGGCCATGGCAGCTCAGCAGACACTGTGATTAGTACTGTGGTTTCTGATGATGAATGAGAAGAGATGAAGAGGCAGAATCTTTTCACACTTGTTTGTGGCACACAGGACAGTGATGTCACTTCTTCCCAAGTTCTGGACAAAACCCCAGTTGCTTCAGTCATCACAGAAATTAATTAATGAAACAAGTCTAGAAGTCAACAGTATTGTTGACATATCCAACACCTTTTCTTCAAAGTTAGCAGTATGTGTTGAGTGAAATAACCATGTACATCTTTATTAATAGTCAATGCCTTGTATGAAATGTAACAAAAATTAAAATGTAAAAGAAAATTCAAAAAGTGTGGAATTGCAGAACTCTAAAATCAGTAGTGAGGGGCAGATGTGGAAGACAGTGACAACAAGGCCAATGTGGACTCATAGTGACTTCAAGTCCAATGTTGGATATATTGAGCCCTGGTCTCAAAAAATAAACCATGTGGCAAGGCCCAGGATACCTCAAACCTATAGAAAGAAGTACAGGCAGGTAAGGATTACTGTGAATGAGAGAAACAGTCTTACCCAGGGAAGAGCACAAAAACTGGTTACCAGTTCCACAAGGTCAGCCCTGAAAACATACTTATGATTATAAATGCACACACACACACACACACACACACACACACACACACACACACACACAGTCACATAACAAGTCATGAAAGCCAGGGGATGTATTTGAAGGAGGAAAAGGAAAGTAGAAAGGATACAATAATATAACCTCAAACAAAAAATGAAGTAATGAAATAAAAAACATACTTTATACACACACGAATTTAAACAAAAATAATAACTGTAAAATGTGCCTATTTTCTCCTTAGCCTATCTTGGGAAAGTCCATATTTACTAGAAATATCTTTGATAAAATTATTTTTGCTTTTTGTTGTTGTTGGTTTTTCGAGACAGGGTTTCTCTGTGTAGCTTTGCGCCTTTCCTGGATTTCACTCTGTAGACCATGCTGGCCTCAAACTCATGAAGATCTGCCTGCCTCTGCCTCCTGAGTGCTGGGATTAAAGGCATGCGCCACCACTGCCTGGCTATTTTTGCTTTTATCTGAGTGTAAATATGTATGTGCAGGAGAAACTCTCCTGAATTTATGAGCACATATAACATGTGTCTGTATTAATGCATATCTGACATTTTTTAAAAGTCTCAAGGAAGAATATATAGAGGCAGGGATCATGATAAGACACTGGGTTAAAGTAAGGCTAGGTGTCTCTGGAACATCAATGAATGCAAACAAATAATATGTGCAATGTTCTCATCTTAATTCAGACTGTGGGCAACAACATATTTATGGAACCCTTGGCAGGACAGGTTTTCAGACTATTTAAAACAGGCAAATGTGACCCAAATAACTCTGGACTGAAACTGTTCTCCAATGCAGTTTCATGTCATGAAATAACAAATCTACATATTGGACAACTGTAGAATACTCACCCCCATATATCTCCATACTTTTTATGGCATTCTAAATTGTATTTTGATATGCCCTGGAAAAAGAAAAGAAAATGAAAAATCATTATTTTTCTACCTGTATTGGCCAGTAAACTCTAAACAAATGACTCAAATCCCAGGACATCAGGCTCGTTATTTAATTTTCTGACCAAGCAATTAATGGAAATCCTTCCAAGTTCTATGGGAGAAAAAAGAAAATACAGAAGACACTAGACTTTGGAAATTTAAAGATATTCATGATTTCTTTTCTGGATATTGTACATTCCAAAAAAAGTTCTTTCTCTATTAAAAGTAGAAACTGTCTTTATCTTTGATAGTTCTCCAGTTTTGATTTGACTCTGAAATCTTGGAACACTCTATCTTTTCCCCTTCATATGTGCCTGAGGGCACCAAGAGTCAGGGAGATTGCCATGAATTTATAAAATCTATGTGCTTCTCATTGTTCACTGCCCCTTCACTCACTTGATGACTTTTCCAGGATTTCAGTACCGTCATTTACATAGCATATTATATTTATATAATTGCTTTTCAGAACATTAAATGAAAAGTAGCAATGAAGTAGAAGGATATGATTTTGCTTCTAGTGTTCCTGTTCAATATGGAAAGATGATGATATGCTGCCTCACATAAAGAAAACATAAAATTGAATTCTTAGTTTGAATTTTCCCCCTCTGAACTCTGGGGAAAATCTTTTTTCCAGCATTTTATGATTTAGCTGTGTGCTGACCATGGCCATTTTTCCTTTACAAATAGCATGTGAAAAGCTATGCTGCTTAATAAAATTCTGATATATTTCATCATATTATGCAAGACCTCTTGGTCACAGCACCATGTCTTGTTTAGTCTCATACATATTCCTCCGAAACATATCACCACCTTCTCCTTGGGCATCCTCATTCCTTCAGGTCACTTAATTTGGTACTCAATGCAAGGCTCAAGATTACTAGAAATTATCAAGAATGAACGTTACTGTGATAAATGTACAAAAAGTGTCAGATATGAGGACCTGTAAGAAAGAAAGTATGGAGGAATAGCTGAGAGTAAAACATGGGAGGAAAAGATTCAAAAGAACAATCTTTTCATTCATATGCTTCATCTACTTATACTTTGACAAGTATCACTATGGTACTTTGATAAATTCTTTATTTTCATTAAAATATGCTCTTGGTTTCCTGAATAAGGTTCTGTGAATTTAACAGTATGAGAACCTGTAGCTGGAGTTTTCTCCAGTCGCCCCCGCCAGGTCTATAGCCACTCAGACCCAAGTAAACACACAGAGACTTAAAATACTTATAAACTGTATGGCTATGGCTGGGTTCTTGCTACCTAGTTTTTATATCTTAAATTAACCCATTTTTATTAATCTATAAGTTGCCATGTGGCTTGTGGCTTACTGGTACTTTTACATGTTCTTTTACATCTTGCTTCCCCTGTGTCTGACCGGTGACTCTTGACACAGCCTTCCTCTTCCCAAAATTCTCTTCTCTCTTTGTCCTGCCTATACTTCCTGCCAGGCTACTGGACAATCAGCATTTTATTTATTAACCAATCAGAGCAACACATTTACAGCATACAGAACAATATTCACTACAAGTCCCCTTTTCTTTTTTTTCAAAAAGGAAGGTTTTAACATTAACATAGTAAAATTACATAACAAAACAATTTTCAAGCAACAATTGCAGTTACATTGTTTAGTCTATTTATAATATCTAGTCTAATTGTATTTGACAAAATTAAAGAAGAGATCCTATCTATCCTATATTTGTTAATGTAAGTTTTTATATCTAACTTATCTTTTATCATAACTAAGGGAATTATAACTAGTCATCAACTACATCAAAGACCTCAGAAGTGTATAATATTATCTATATAAATAAGAAGTTCATTGTAAGAAACTTCCAAAACTCTAAAATGACAGAGACAATTGCCTGTCTGAACAGTCATCCAAAGGTCCCTCTGTAATGTTGGGGCATCCATCATTACAGGTCCCTCTGTATCAATAAAGTCCATTAGCCCACAGGCCGAGAGTCTCTCAGTCACTTTTCTCTGTGTTCTGTAGAATATCTGGCAGTTTCCTCTGCGAAGCAGGAACCTGAAAGACCATTTTGTCTTGCAAAGTTCACTGGTCACTTTCCTATGGCTCCTGTATGTCCAGTCAATACATTTTTTTTTCAAGCAGTCCAGGCAAGAACTGTTTCTTGCCCAAATGGCTATTTTTGACAAGAAGAAGATAAACTCCACATAGAGTGTCTGCTAAGCCCATCCTCCTCTCTGAAGTAAATTGGTGCTGCCAGGAGCAGACATGTCTCACTGTCCAGAAAGTCTAAATTTTTAAAACATTTTAAATGTCATATTTTGTAGGTCTTTGAAGATTACCTACCTAATTTAATTATATCTATATATACCTAGAACACTTAACATGACTATATGTTTGACTATCATAGAAGACTAATATTAATCTGTATTTTAATTATCCATTACAATCTAAATGAGTTACATAAATATAATACCTCAAACAAGAGTACATATATATATATATATATATATATATATATATATACAGTATAACAAAATTAAGTATAAACTTGTATCAATAAAGTCCATAGCAATATAAAACATTCCTAACAAGTTATTACTCATTAAAAGTAGGTTCATTAATCTAACCTTTCATCAGATCTATACTATCACCTTTTCTTCTTTAGAAAGAGATCACAGTTATAATCAACATGCTTTAAATAAAAATATTGTTTTTTTTTTCTCTGTCTCACACCAGAGGGCTCTTCTAATATGAGACAGAAGAATCTCTCCACCTTTTTTAGCAATATATTTGATTTTAGAGGAGTGATCCAATTCAATCTCCAAAGCCAGCTTGCTATATTTGGGAATTTGGGCATAGCTTCTCATACTACTTCTTGCTGGAGGGGGCACTGTATCTTATGGGAAACTAAAGAAAATTTTAGGATTATGGAGTAGTCCATTAGGGTGTATTGTCTGAGCCAGTTGCCTTGAAACCATTCTGGATGTTGGATCATCTGGGCCACTGTGTCATTAGTGAACTTCAGGGGGTCTTGGCTGGTCAAACCTGATGTATCTTAATCTGGAACAAATCCATAGCGCTTTGCTTTCTGTGGAAACCAAAGCAGAGCCTCCTTTTCAAAGCAACATATACTTACATCCAAATTTTGAAGTCCAGGTACCCTTGCAATATATAAAAAATCCCAACGTCAACACAATCCAGATTCTCTGTGTGATATTCATCTTTATGTGAATTATTTTTTTATAATAATTTTACTTTTTCTAAAAGACTTTATTTTTAAAAACTATCTATTTTTTACCTGGAGGGTGGTTGCATATGTCTTTAATTCTAGCACTTGGGAGTCAGAGGCAGGCAGATCTCTGTGAGTTCGAGGCCAGCCTACAATACAGAGTTCCAGGAAAGGTGAAAAGCTACATGGAGAAACTCTGTCTCTAGAAACCAAAAAGGAAAAAAACCCTATCTATTTTTTATATAACTGCATGTATTACTTTTTTCTCTCTTCCAAACCTATGTGCATTTTTACAGACATCATAAACCATTCCATCTGGTTCTGTCTTACTTAAACCACTTGCTTTAAACTGCATCATTACTAAGACTGAAATGGCAGCTGTAGTTGCTGGCTCCACCCATGTCAGCTTTCTAACATGGCAGTGGGACATTTACCACCAGCTCTGGGTCTGGAAAACCATGTGTACTATCAACTCTCAGAAGCAGTGGGTCTATGTTTGCATCAAAGCAGCATGTAGCCCAGAAAACTCTTTTATTTTTTGTCTGTAATAGCAAAGACTAAATCTATCATACAGTGTAAAAGGGGAAGTGCTGTGGATATTGCTCTGATTGGTTAATAAAGTGCTGATTGGCCAGTAGCCAGGCAGGAAGTATAGGTGGGACAAAGAGAGAAAAGAATTCTGGAAACAGGAAGGATGACTCAGTCAGACACTGAGGAAATGATATATAAAAGTACCTACCTGTAAGCCACAAGCCATGTAGCAACTTATAGCTTAATAGAAATGGGGTAATTTAATATATAAGAACTAGATAACAAGAAGCCTGCCATACAGTTTATTAGTACTTTAAGTGTCTGTATGTTTACTTGAGTTTGAGCAGCTGCAGGCCTGAGCAGGACTGGAGAAAATTCAAGCTACAGAAATATGTATGTGGAAGTTTAAAGACAAATTATCACCAATCAGGGCTTCATAAATTTCCTATTTGGTATTTGTGCTGTCAAATTTTATACATGATTATTTATAGTGACAGCCTGAGTATGATTCATTTTTTATTCATCACTCCTCTAGATCTAGCCAGTATGCTCAAATCTAAATGGGGGATATAAGATAAAAATAAGATGTCAAAAAATAGAGGTAAAGGGACCTGAGGGCCAAGAGGTAGCTTAATTACTTGAACTACTTTCACTTCATGATACCTCAGAGGATAAGAAGGAACTTCTTTTTCCATGCATTTATAGAATCTCCTGAGACCAGTCCCCAGCTCACATCATGCCCCGGACCTCCCATCTGGACAAGAGGTGAGTGTCTGGACTCAGACCCAGATAAGCCTGCCCCTAGATCCCATCCCTGGGCATTAGCCCTTCCGGGGAAGACCTGTCCAACTTGGCCACAGGTTTTGTCCCCCAGGCAGGATCCTCTCCACCCCCTCACACCAGGAAGGTTCCCCTTCTCCAAGACCCCAGGAAGACCCTTCAATCTCCATGCCCTGCTCCCACACCCATCCACCCAAGACCCCAGCTACTTCCTGAGACTTAGAGACCTGCCCCCATCTCTCTTCCTGCCCCAGACCTACCATCTGGAAAAGAGCCCCCAGCTCCCATCCTGCCTCAAACCTCCCATCTAGACGAGAGACCCCAGCCACTTCCTCAGACTTAGACCCCAGCCACCAGCTCCCATCCTCCCCCAGACATCCCATCTGGAGAAGAGCTCTCATCCTGCCCCAGATCTCCCATCTGGATAAGAGCTCTCATCTGGACAAGAGAAAGGTTTCCTGAATCTGTCAGCTGTGTCTGGACCAAGAGTGTTGATAAGACCAATAACGAATACAAAAGGAGATGGGCAGATGTCAAGGCAGAAGTACATACAACAAAATGAAGAGTGATACAGCATCACCAGATCCTAGTCCTCCTCCAACAGTTAGACCTAAATATCACAAAATGGAAGAAGCAGAAGAAAGCTACCTTATGAATAACATCATGAAGAGGTTAGAGGCTTTTATAGAAGAAATCACAAATGAAATTGAGGAAAAGACAAACAAAAATGGGAAGAACACTATTAAAAAGTAGAGGAAAGGACAAGTAAAGCAGAAGAAAACAATAAATCCCTGAAAGAAATTCATGAAAAAGCAATGAAACAGATGAAGAAAACAGTCCAAGACCTGAAAAGGGAAATAGAAAAAATAAAAAAGACACAAACAGAGGGAATGGTGGAAACAGAAAATTTGAGTAAACGAACAGGAACTTCAGATGCAAGTATAACCAACAGAATGCAAGAAAAGGAAGACAGGTTTTCTGGTGTTGAAGATATGGTAGAAGAAATAGATTCATAAGTCAAAGAAAACACTAAAGTCAACAAAGTCATGACCCAAATGTCCAAGAAATTTGAGACACTATGAAAAGACCAAACCTACAAATAATAGGGATAGAGAAAGGACAAGAATACCAACTCAAAGGTACAGAAAATATATTCAACAAGATCACAAAAGAAAACTTTCCCAACTTAAAGAAGGATTTGCCTATGAAGATACAAGAATCATATAGAACACAAAACAGACTAGACCTCCAAAAATGTCCTCTTGCCACAAAATAATTAAACAACTAAACATAAAGAATAAAGAAAGAATATTAAGATCAGCAAAGGAAAAAGGCCAAGTGACTTATAAAGGCAAAACCATCAGAATAACACCTGACTTCTCAATGGAAACTTGAAAGCTAGAAGTACTTGGACAGATGTAATGCAGACACTAAGAGACCATGTATGCCAGCCTAGAGTAATATACTCAGCAAAACTTTCAATCATCATAGATGGAGTGAACAAGACATTCCATGGCAAAGCCAGATTTAAACAATACTTATCCACAAACCCAGCCAAAGGAAAGAAAGGAAAATTCCAACGTAAGGAAGTCAGATACACCCTCGAAAACATAGACAATAGATAATGCCACAGCATTAAAGCCCAAAGAAGAGAAGTACACACACACTACCACCAAAAAATAACAGGAAAGAACAATCACTGGTCATTAATATCCCTTAATATCAATGGACTTAATTCACCTATAAAAAGGCACAGGCTTAGAGAATGGATAAGAAAGGAGGACCCATCTTTCTGCTACATACAAGAAACAAACCTCAAATTCAAAGATAGACACTACCTAAGAATAAAAAGCTGGGAAAAGACTTTCCAGTCAAATGGTCTTAAGAAGAAAGGGGGTGTAGAAATCTTAATATCCAGCAAAATAGACTTCAAACTAAAATTAATCAAAAGAAATCAAGAAGGGCATTACATACACATCACAGGAAAGATCCACCAAGATGAAGTTTCAATTCTGAACATATATGCCCCAAACAAAAGTGCACACACATATGTAAAAGAAACATTACTAAAGCTTAAACCACATATGGAACTTCACACATTAAGAGTGGGAGATTTCAACACCCCAATTTCACCCCTGGAAAGATCTCCCATATCAAAACTTAACAGAGAAATAAACGACTTAACTGATGGTATGACTCAAATGGACTTAATATCTACAGAACATTCCACCCTAACAAATAAGCATATACTTTCTTCTCAGCACGCCATGGAACCTTCTCTAACATTGACCACATGCTTGGCCACAAAGAAAATCTCAACAAATACAAAACAATTGGAATAACCTCCTGAGTTCTATCAGACCACCATGGTTTAAAGTTAGATTTCAACAACAACAAAAACTACAGAAAACCTACAATCTCATGGAAATTGAATAATGCTCAACTGAATCACCAATGAGTTAAGGAAGAAATAAAGAAAGAAATTAAAGACTTCCTAGAGATCAATGAAAATGAAGACACCATATACCCAAACTTACGGGACACTATGAAAGCAGTGCTAAGAGGGAAATTCATTACACTAAATGGCCACATAAAGAAATTGGAGAGATCTCATACTAGTGACTTAACAACACACCTGAAAGCTCTAGAACAAGAAGAAGCAAAGTCTCCCAGGAAGAATAGATGCCAGGAAATTATCAAAGTGAGAACTGAAATCAATCAAATAGAAGCAAAGAGAACAATACAAAAAATAATGAAACAAAGAGTTAGTTCTTTGAGAAAAACAACATGATAGACAAGCCCTTATCCAAACTAGCCAAAAGACACAGAGAGAGAGCATCCAAATAAACAAAATAAGAAATGAAAAGGGGGACATAACAACAGACAATGAGGAAATCCAGAGAATCATCAGCTCATACTTCAAAAACCTCTACTCCACAAAACTGGAAAATCTAAAAGAAATGGATAATTTTCTGGATAGGTACCACATACCTAAGTTAAATCAAGACCAGATAAACTATTTAAATAGTCAAATACCCCCTAAGGAAATAGAATCAGTCTTTAAAGTTCTCCCAACCAAAAAAACCCATGACCAGATGGTTTCAGTGCAGAATTCTACCAGATCTTCAAAGACGAGTTATTACCAAAACTCTTTAAATTGTTCCACACAATAGAAACAGAAGGAACATTACCAAACTCCTTCTATGAGGCTACAATTACCCTGATTCCTAAACCAAACACGGATACAACAAAGAAAGATAACTACAGACTGATATCACACATGAACATTGATGCAAAAATACTCAATAAAATACTGGCAAACAGACTCCAAGAACACATCAAAACAATTATCCACCATGATCAACTAGGCTTCATCCCAGGGATGCAAGGGTGGTTCAACAAATGAAAGTCTGTCAATGTAATGCACCATATAAACAAACTCAAAGGGAAAAAAAAACTCATGATCATCTCACTAGATGCAGAAAAGGCACTTGACAAAATCCAACACACCTTCATGATAAAGGTCTTGAAGTGATCAGGAATACAGGAAACATACCTAAACAAAAAAAAAGCCAATTTACAGCAAGCCAACAGCCAACATCAAATTAAATGGAGAGAAACTCAAAGTGATTCCACTAAAATCAGGAATGAGGCAAGGCTGTCTGCTCTCCCCACACTTTTTCAATATAGTATTTGAAGTTCTAGCCAGAGCAATAAGACAACATAAGGAGATTAAGGGGATAAAAAATGGAAAGGAAGAACAAGTCAAGCTTTCCCTATTTGCAGATTGCATGATGGTATACTTGAGTGACTGCTGTGGGATGGTCTGTATGTCAAATTGCTCTGATTGATCAATAAATAAAACACTGCTTGGCCAGTGGCCAGGCAAGAAGTATAAGCGGGACTAACAGAGAGGATAATTCAGGGAAAAGGAAGACAGAGGGAGTCACTGCCAGCCACTGCCATGACAAGCAGCATGTGAAGATGCTGGTAAGCCATGAGCCATGTGACAAGGTATAGATTTATGGAGATGGATTAATTTAAGCTATAAGAACAGTTAGTAAGAAGCCTTCCACGGCCACCCAGTTTGTTAAAAATACAGTTTATAAACAATGTAAGTGTCTGTGTTTACTTGTTTGTCTCTGAGTGGCTATGGGACTGGCAGGTGAGAGATTTGTCCTGACTGTGGGCCATGCAGGAAAACTCTAGCTACAAATGGCACCCAATATGGGGCCAGAGTTTCCACCTAAAACCTGAGTAAAAAAGATTTTAATACAGAGCTAAAAACAGTTCCTAGTTGTCTCTTTCAAGCTAGTGGCAGCCTGTGTGTTTGAGCTACTATTGCAGGTTCCTGGTGTGTGCTCTGAACCTGCAATATGGTGGTAATGAGGCCTCTGCAAATGGCACATTAAGCTGCATGGTGGATTTAGCCTTTGTTAGCACAAAACAAAAAAAAGGCTTCTGGTATGAAATTTGCAGGCAAATGGATGGAACTAGAAAAAATCATCCTGAGTGATGCAACCCAAACCCAGAAAGATAGTCATGGTATGTACTCACTCATAAGTGGATTCTAGATATAAAATAAAGAACAATCAGACTACAAAAAATGTTGTCATCAAAAAAAAAAAGGTTTCTGGGCTACACACTGCTTTGATAGACATATTGACCCACTATTTCTGAGAGTTGATAGCCCCAGAGATGGCAGAAAACATACCACTGCCATGTTGGGAAGCTGAAATTGGCAGAGCCAACAACCACAGTGTCTCAGGCTTAGAAGGCTGCAGTTTAAAGCAATAGGCTCAAAGTAATATAAAAAATAAGCCACATAAAGATGGCTACCACACAGAGAATCTGGATTATGTTCTCTTTGATATTTGTAACTGAAGAAAAATATTTGATTGCAAAAGCTGTTGAGTAATGCCAAAATGTATACTTTAAAGGTACCTTGACTTCAAAATTTGGATGTAAGGATATGCTGCTTTGGAAAGGAGGCTCTGCTTTTGCTTCCACAGAAAGACAGAGGCTATGGATTAGCTCCAGATTAAGATACAGTAGGTTTGACCAGCCAAGACCCCCTGAAAGTTCTCCAATGACACCATGTCCCAGATGATCCAACATCCAGAACCATTTCAAGGCAACTGGCTCAGATGATACACCCTCACAGACTACTCCATAATCCTAAAACTTTCTCTATGTCCCCATAAGATATAGCACTCCACTCCAGCAGGAAGTAGTAAGAGAAGCTATGCCCACATTCCCAAATATACCAAGTTGGCTTTGGAGATGTGTAAAAGTTAAAACCTTCCTCTTTAAAAAAATAAAAAGAAAGAAAAGGGGAAGTGCTGTGGGATGGTCTCTATGTCAAACTGTTCTGATTGGTCAATAAATAAAATACTGATTGGCCAGTGGCCAGGCAGGAAGTATAGACAGGACTAACAGAGAGGAGAATTGAAGGAACAGGAAGGCAGAGGGTGTCACTGCCAGCCACCACCATGACAAGCAGCATGTGAAGATGCTGGTAAGCCATGAGCCATGTGGCATAGTATAGATTTATGGAAATGGATTAATTTAAGCTATAAGAAGAGTTAGCAAGAAGCCTCCCACAAACATACAGTTTATAAACAAAGAAGTGTCTGTGATTACTTGGCTGGTTCTGAATGGCTATGGGACTGGCTGGTGAGAGAGATTTGTCCTGACTATGGGCCAGGCAGGAAAACCCTAGTTAAAAGTGACCCCAAAGATTCAACCAAGGAACTGATACAGCTTATAAACACCTTCCACAACATAGCAGGATACAAGATCAGCTCAAAAAAAATCAGTAGCCCTACTATATACACTTGACAAACAGGCTGAGAAGGAAATCAGAGATTCATAACCCTTTATAATAGCCACATATGATATAAAATACCTTGGGGTAACACTAACCAAGCAAGTGAAGGACATATATGACAAGAACTTTAAGTCCCTGAAAAAAGAAATTGAAGAAGATGTCAGAAAACGGAAAGATCTCCCATGCTCATGGATAGGCAGGATTAACATAGTAAAAATGGCAATCTTACCAAAAGCAATCTACAGATTCAATGCAATACCCATCAAAATACCAACACAATTCTTCACAGACCTGGAAAGAATAATACTCAACTTCATATGGGAAAACAAAAAACCCAGGATAGCAAAAAGAATCCTGTACAATAAAACAACCTCTGGAGGCATCATGATCCCTGACTTCAAGCTCTACTATAGAGCTACAGTAATAAAACCAGCTTGGTATTGGCATAAAAACTGACATGTGGACAAATGGAATCGAATTGAAGACCCTGACATTAATCCTCATACCTCTGAACATATAATTTTCAACAAAGAAGCCAAAACTGTACCATGGAAAAAAAGAAAGCATCTTCAACAAATGGTACTGGCATAACTGGATATCATTGTATAGAAGGCTGCAAATAGATCCATATCTGTCACCATGCACAAAACTTAAGTCCAATTAGATAAAAGATCTCAACATAAGTCCAGCTACTTTGTACTTGCTAGAAGAGAAAGTAGGAAGTAGTCTTGAATGCATTGGCATAGGAGATCAGTTACTAAATATAACACCAGTAGCACAGACACTGAGAGAAACAATCAATCAATGGGACCTCTAGAAACTGAGAAGCTTTTGTAGAGCAAAGGATACGGTCAATAAGGCAAAGCGACAGCCTACACAATGGGAAAAGGTCTTCACCAACCCCACATCTGACAGAGGACTGATATCCAGAATATATAAAGAACTCAAGAAATTAGACATCAAAATGCCCAACAGTCCAATTAAGAAATGGACTATAGAACTAAACAGAGAATTCTCAAGAGAATAAACTCAAATGGCTAAAAGACATTTAAGGAATTGCTCAACGTCCCTAATTATCAGGGAAATGCAAATCAAAATGACTCTAAGATACCACTTTACACCTGTCAGAATGACTAAGATCAAAAACAATGAAGGCAGCTTATGCTGCATAGGATGTGGAGCTAGGGGAACTCTCTTCCACTGCTGGTGGGAATGCAAGCTTGTACAACCACTTTGGAAATCAATATGGCATTTTCTTAGAAAATTGGGACTCAATCTGACCCCAGATCCAGCTATCCCATTCTTGGGCATTTACCCAAGAAATGCTCAATCATGAGGCATCCAGGCAGTGGGACTGGGACCTGTCGTCAGTGCATGAGCTGGCTGTTTGGAACCTGGGGCTTATGCAGGGACACTTTGCTCAGCCTGGGAGGAGGGCGTTGGAGCTGCCTGGACTGAATCTACCAAGTTGAACTCAATCCCCAAGGGAGTCTTTGCCCTGGAGGAGATGGGAATGGGGGGTGAGCTGGGGGAAAGGAGGGGTGGGGAGGGGGGAGACAAGGGAATCCGTAGCTGATATGTAAAATTAATTAAATTTAAAATTCAAAAAAGTAACACAAATCTATGAATAAGAACTACTTTGAAAAATGTTTAACAACATGATCTTTTAGAAAAAAATCGAAAAGTTCCTTATTTTGACATTATGACTTGTCATACTATGGGTTTTAAAATTACACTACATGGGTTTTTCTCCTATGGAGCAGACCTCAAGTATAATCAAGATTCACACACTTATAAATAAAATTTTTAAAAAATCTTAAAAAAAAAAAAAAAAAAAGAAATGCTCAATCATACCACAAGGGCACTTGCTCAGCTATGTTCATATCAGCATTGTTTGTAACAGCCAGAACCTGGAAACAACCTAGATGCCCTTCAACTGAAGAATGGATAAAAAAAATGTGGTACATCTACACAATGGAATACTACTCAGCAGAGAAAAACAATGACATCATGAAGTTTGCAGGCAAATGGATGGATCTAGTAAAAGTTATCCTGAGTGAGGTAACCCAGACTCAGAAAGACAAACATGGTTTGTACTCACTCATAGGAGGATACTAGATGTAAAACAAAGATGACTAGACTGATACTCACAACTCCAGGGAGGCTACCAAGAAAACAGGACCCCAAGAAAGACACAGGGATTACCCAATGACAGAGAAATGGATGAGATCTACATGAACAACATGGACGTGAGTGGAGGTAATGAAAGGCAAGTGTCGAGGGAAAGAGAGCTTTGGGGAGTGGGAGATCCCAGCTGGATCAAGAACAGAGAGGGAGAACAAGGAATAAGAGACCATTGTAAATGGAAAGCACATGAGAATAGGAAGAAGCAGGGTGCTAGAGAGGTCCACAGAAATCCACAAGTATACCTCCACAATAGACTACTGGCAATGGTCAAGAGACAGCCCGAACTGACCTACTCTGGTAATAGGATAGCCAAACACCCTATTTGTCATGCTAGAAACCTCATCCAATGACTGAAGGAACTGGATGCAGAGATCCACAGCCAGGCGCTAGGTGGAGCTCCAGGAATCCAACTGGTGAGAAAGAGGAGGGTTTGTATGAGCGAGAATTGTTGAGACCAAAGTTGGATAAAGCACAGGGACAAATAGCCATATGAATGGAAACACATGAACTATGAACCAATGGCTGAGGATCCCCCAACTGGATCAGGCCCTCTGAATAGGTGAGACAGTTGATTAGCTTGATCTGTTTGGGAGACATCCAGGCAGTGGGACCGGGAACTGTCCTCAGTGCACCTGGTAGCTGTTTGTAACCTGGGGTTATACAGGGACACTTGGCTCAGCCTGGGAGGAGGGAACTGTACCTGCCTGGACTGAATCTACCAAGTTCAACTCACTCCTCAGGGGAGTCTTTGCCATGGAGGAAATGAGAATGGGAGGTGGGCTAGGGAGAAAACGTGGGGGTGGGGAACAAGCGAATCTGTGGCTGATATGTAAAATTAAATTAAATTATAAAATAAAATTTAAAAAGACACAAATACTCAGTTTTCAATTGCACTGTTTTCCTTTTCTCATTATAAAAATGGCCTTTAGACCAATCACACTGAACATAAATCAGTTGTCAAGAAGATAAAATCTTTATAGAGAGGAGATAAGACCAGAGAAAAGAAATACAGTGTGCTTATTGCATTTTATTTTTTTTTTAAATCCCAGATCAAGACTTTCAATCTACAATTCATGTTAGGTAAAACTTTTGACTCAATTATATTACTATAGGTAAGCTGTCTGAATATCGATGGCTGTATTAAACACAAAAAGTATATGAGATTGGCAATGAATAACAAATACTATTCCCTTTAATACTCAAGATGTTACAATAATGTAATAATGGATACTACCTGAGCAAAACTATTCCATTCTAGTGAGAGGTCCCCCCAGGTCCATGCTCGGCTGTGGCAGGAGTCTTCCTGTTGTCTTAGATCCTGTCATCCTTAACTTTATCTATTTCATACAGCCTAGGGTCATCTGACAAGCAGATATCAACTGAAGGATTAGGGATTTCTAGATCAGATTGGTTTGTGAACATTTGGGAATGGCTCATCCAGGCTGTTATTTGATTAGCAGCGTCAAGCACACAGTAAGTAGATCTATTTCCTGGGCAGGTTATCTCTAAGCTACATGAGACCAGCTTTATAGCGCTGGTCAGGGAGTGATCCATTTAGAAACCAGCATCCTCAATTGTCCCTCTTGTTCTTCTGTGACTCTGAGTCAGTGCTGTGGTCAGAAGCAGTGCTGTCGAGTGGCAAGCAGCCCGTCTACAAGTTCCTCTCTTGAGATCCTACTTTGACTTTCCTGAGTGAGATAGATGGTCATCAGAGAATGTCAGATGAAGTAAATCCTTTACTCTCCGTAGTTGCTTTTAAACATTGTATTGGTCACAGTAACAGAATGAAATAAGAATGTGGGGTGAGTATGAGGTCTGAAGTGTATATCTCAGTGGCAATACATGACAGTCACATAATCCCAGTACCTCAAACCCCACAAAACCAAATTTTGGTCACAGATATGAAGGGAGCTTATATACAGTTGTGACTTCATGGGCACTGTAGAGACCACAATGTAGATATGAACAGTTAAGGTTGGAAGCTTCATTAGCTTGCCTTATTTAAAGACTAATTTTATGATTAGAGAGAGGAGTTCTGGGGACAATAGCTGAATCAGCCTCTCCTGGCAAGACAAGGCAATGCTCCACTGACAGCAGTCATGCCAAAGCATTTCCAGGAATGCTATCAGTCACTTGTTTGAGGATTTAGAGGCATGACACAGTGGTTAAGAACACAGTTTGCTCTTGCAGATAACACTGGGTCAATTCTCAGTAACCACATGATAAGCACATTTCTTTGAATTCTAGTTTCAGGGAATCTCAGGCCCTGTTCTGAGTTCCTTATGTTTCAGGTATGCACATAGTACACAGATATACATGCCGGCAAAACACCCATTTAAGCTTAAAGAAGACACTTGACTGACACTTGTTTATACTTAAAAATCTGCAGAGATTTTATACATGCTTTGGACTGTGTAACCGTAGTTAGAGATAGTGGATATTACAGGGTCAGTACAGAATTACAGAGATTAGTTTTTCTCTATAAACAATTTTTCCATGCTTAGATTTCCAGTGACTGTCGCTAAAAGAATCATTTCTTAATGTATTTACTATAATTCTATATGCACAGCCAAACACCAGGCAGAGCTCCAGCAGTCCAGTCAGAGAGAGAGGAGGGATTCTATGAGCAAGTGCATCAGGATCATGATGGGGAAATCTGCAGAGATTACCAAACCAAACTAGTGGAAACTCACGAAAGTTGGATCAATGGCTGTAGAGCCTGCATGGGACTGGACTAGGTCCTTTGCATGGGAGACAATTTTGTAGCTTGATTTGTTTGGGGGTCCCCCTGGAGGTAGATTCAGAATCCATCCCTGCTGCATGAGGCAGGGGTTGGAGCCCACTACCTATGATGGGACACCTATTGTAGCTTTGAGGCTGGGGGTAGGGCTTGGACTTGTCTCTACTGGATGTGCCTCCCCCTGGGAGGCCTTACCTTCTTGTGGAAAGGAATGGCGGCTTGTTTGGGGGAAAAAGGCTGGGGGTAGGAGGAATAAAGAGGGGGATCTCTGATTGGTGTGTAAAGTGAAAAAAATCTTAATAAAAATAATAAATAAATAAAAAATATGAAAAAACACCCCCCCAAAAGAACCACCCAAAGAAAAAGTCCTTCACATCAATCTTTTGTTTCCTTGACATATTCTTAACCAACATCCTGTACTCATCAACTTCTATATTTGCAGCTCATTGCTGGCTTTCATATGATTGCATACAAATATTCCAAATACCCAGAATAATAACAATTGTGAAAGGATATTTAGGTTGGCATCTTTCTGACAGTGTCTTTTCTGCCACCTTCTGGTCACATTAGGCAAAGCAGTGTTTTTTTTTTTTTCCTTTTATTTTATTTTACAATACAATTCAGTTCTACATATCAGCCATGGATTCCCTTGTTCTCTCCCCTCCTGTCCCCTCCCCTTCCACCCAGCCCAACCCCCATACCCAACTTCTCCAGGGCAAAGCCTCCCCTGAGGACTGAGATCGACCTGCTAGACTCAGTCCAGGCAGGTCCAGTCCCCTCCTCCCAGACTAAGCCAAGCTTCCCTGCATCCAAGGACTAAGGAATCTGGATACAGAGATCCACGGCTAGGCACCAGGTGGAGCTCCGGGAGTCTAATTAGCGAGAAAGAGGAGGGTTTATATGAGCGAAAATTGTTGAAACCAAGGTTGGATAAAGCACAGGGACAAATAGCCAAACGAATGGAAACACATGAACTATGAACCAAAGGCTGAGGAGGCCCCAACTGGATCAGGCCCTCTGAATAGGTGAGACAGTTGATTGGCTTGATCTGTTTGGGAGGCATCTAGGCAGTGGGACTGGGTCCTGTGCTCATTGCATGAGTTGGCTGTTTGAAACCAAAGCAGTGTTTTCAAGTGGCAATCTCAATGCTCAAGAAGATTGCCTTACCTCTCTGAGGAGGAGATGGGAGTGGAAAGGTGGTATAGATCAGGGGGAGCAAAGTAGGTTGAGGGGAGTAGGAGAAGGGAACAGAGACAGAACAAGGGTTGTTATGTAAAAAGAAAGGAAATTATTTTCATAAAAAATAAAGCTGTGCTAAAATTAAAAATACAAAAACAAAAACAAAAGGAATTGCCCAAGTTGAATGCAAGCCACAACTGAGACTGAACAGACCAAATTCATCAAATATCTCAATAGGACCTTCTATATGGAATGTGTGACATATGACAGAATTGCCTTTGTTTTCCCTATTTTTCAAGACAGGGTTTCTCTGTGTAGCTTTGAGCCTTTCCGGGATGTTGCTCTGTAGACCAGGCTGGCCTCGAACTCACAAAGACCCGCCTGCCTCTGCCTCCCGAGTGCTGGGATTAAAGGCCTGTGCCACCACTGCCTGGCTTCAGAACTGCCTTTGAATTGAAACAAATTTTTATTATTTTTTACCTCCTGGTTATCTTTAAACCAATCTTTCTTTTTTTTCTTTTTCTTTCTTTCTTTCTTTTTTTTTTTTTTTTTTACAAAATTTGTAAACATGTAGCATCACTTGGAAGAATGCAGATATCCAGTTTGTTTAAGAAATGGAAAGAGTGCTAAAGACAAAAAAAATACAAACCATGATGAAAATGCAAACTTTACCTCTTGGCAGTTGCTGTATTCACCAATGATAAAACCTGTATAATCAGAAATAAAACAAACAAACCAAATGACAGAAACAAAATTATCAGAAACAAGACCAAAAGGAATTATTAAATATATAAAGCTTATCACATCTAAAGATGTTGAGTATTTTTAAAATAAGTTTATTCATTTATTTATTTATTTTCATTGTACATCATGGCTGCAGTTTCCTCATCTTCCTCTCTTCCCAGTTCCTTACTCCACACTATCTGTCTGTGCCCCCAATCTACTCCTCCTTGTTTCTGTACAGGAAAGGACAGGTCTCCGGTGAATATCAATAAAACATGGCATATCATATTTCAGTAATCTAAACACCTCCCCCTGTATAAAGGCTGGGCATGGTGACCCAGTATGAGGAGTAGGACCCTGAAAGCAAGTCACAGAGTTGGAGACAGCCCCTTTTCCTATCACTGGGAGTCCCACAATAGAACCAACTACACAAGTGTCAAATATATGCACAGTGCCTGGTCAGTCCCATGCAGGCTTCCTGCTTGTCAGTTCAGTCCTAGTGAGCACCTACGAGCCAAGATTAGTTGATTCTGTGTATTTTCTTGTGGAGTTCTTGACCCCTCTGATTCCTACAATCCTTTCTTGCCCTCTTCTGGAGGACTCCATAAACTGGAGAGTAAGCCATTCATGTTACTGCCTAGAGTACGAGGACCCACAGGCTGGATGACCCAGACACCTAGGACAGAAATAAATATGATGGGAGGAAAAAGAAAACATATCAAAGTAAAGATGTTGAATGTTTAATAAAAACACACCCACAATGAAAAAATCTTCTCTAGAGGGATTCAGTGTGGAATTCTACCAAAATATTTTACTGTAAACCCAAATCAATTCTTCACAGGCATGTCCAAAACTTACAAAATTATGGAAAACTTGAAATTTATTTTAAATGCTTGCACTATCTTCTTCCTAATATCAGAATATGTCATTTGATGTAAAATTGTATTGAAATATGACTGATAAGTACCCTCAGAGACATCATCAACAAATCAATTGCCAGCTTAATGCAGAAACATGAAATGAATCCTAAAGCATGCTGTCCAATGTTGCACAAATAGAATAAAACAAAGTTCCACACAAGCACATCAAAGATGGAGTACTATGAAAATTTAGGGCAGGAATCTAAAATTCCTTCCTAACTAAGGTTCTCAGAAAACCAGACAGAACAGAGAATTCTCTTCTCTTGATGTAAATTTCTATGAAAACCAAGAATTTACACAGGTGTTGAGGCAGAAATTTTTCCTGTGTTTTAAAGAGAGAGAGAGAGAGAGAGAGAGACAGAGAGACAGAGAGACAGAGAGACAGAGAGACAGAGAGACAGAGAGACAGAGAGAATGAGAATGCTGGCTTGTTCTTTTCATCTTTACCACGATTCAATGATTAGAACCAAAAAGCAGGTTTGTGTGTCTTTCAGGGTACAACATCAATACACAAGGGTACACAAAGATAAGCTGCAACCATGAGTTGTGGTCCTTCCAGGATTACAACCCCCCGAAGCCTCAGATGGTGAATCGCAAGTCTGAGGTCAGACTAAATTATTAAATAGAATCTCAATAAAAATAAAACAAAAAATTTCCTTGTTGGTGGTGAAATATGCAGCATTATACATGCTACCCAAACACCATATCATGAAATTCGATCGCTAGGTGTAGCTAGAGTTTTCCTGCCTTGCCCACAGTCAGGACAAATCTTTGTCACCTGCAGGTCCCACAGCCGCTCAGACACAACCAAGTAAACACAGAGACTCATATTGCTTACAAACTGTATGGAGATGTCAGGCTTTTTGCTAACTATTCTCATAGCTTAAATTAATCCATTTCCATAAATGTATACCTTGCCACGTGGCTCATGGCTTACCGGCCGGCATCTTCACATGCTGCTTGTCCTGGCTGCAGCTGGCAGTGACTCCTTCTGCCTTCCTGTTCTTTCTTTTCTCCTCTCTGTTAGTCCCACCTATACTTCCTGCCTAGCCATTGGCCAATCAATGTTTTATTTATTGACCAATCAAAGCAATACATTTGCCATACAGACCATCCCACAGAACCTAGGCACTGAATTTGAAGAAGAATCTTGATCTTAGGCCTGGTAGGTAAAAAATGGCAATCCTCCTGCCTCTATAGTACTTCTGCTGGGAATAAAAACATTCACCAACATACTTGACATACACACAAAAAAACTGTTCCTTTCCTGAAATGTACTCACATTTAATGAAACAAAACAACCCCAAAGTGAAATTAGCAAAAAAAACACCATTGAAAAATCATTAAACTATGAATAGTCATAGCCCCACCACTGCACACTGGTCCTTCTGGTTCCATCACAGTAACTGGACTGACCCAGGGAAAAAATTGAAGATGAAACTCAATATCAAGTATATTCTGGAGAAGGACTTATGCAGAGAATAATGTAGAGAATCCCCTGTGGTAAGATAAACCAGCAATCTGGCCAGATGATTTTCTTATCTAATATCCCCACCTCAGTCTCACTCTCCACTATAGCTATTCATTATCTTTACCATACCCAATATCAATAGAGATTCCTGCTTTTCTCACTTTTTACATGTTATGGGATTTCTTTGTTTTACAAAGTGTTCTTCATAACCTTTCTTTGTTAGAAAATAGATTGGCATGGTTTCCAGTAATTCTGTTACTCAGTTTTATGAGAGATAAGACTGTTTTATAAGATATGACTACACAACATCACCTTTTTAATTTCAGTCTACTTGTAGCCAAGACTTCCCCATATTTCCCCATCTTTTTGTTGTCGCTACCTTTCCTTTCTATGTATATACTCCTACTCTATTTCCTACCAAGAAACTCTTTAAATTACTAGGCCCTCCATGGTTGACCTCTGATTTTTCTTCCTCCTTTTTCTTACTTATACCCCAAATACCTGACATATCAGTAGAAAGATAATTGAGAGTGCCTTGTTCTCTAAAACTGCTGAATTCTGCTCTCTGAACCTGCTTGCCATTCCTCTTTCCTGAAATGCGTCACATTTGCTCTTCTCTGTTGAGAAGTGACCACCAACAGCAACCACTTAGACAACATCTTACTTAGGGTTTCCATGGCCGTGAAGCTAGCATGACCACAGAATCTTTTATTAAGGAGAACAATTAATTGGGATGGTTATAGTTTTGGATGTTTAGTCCATTTATCATCATGGCATCGGCATACAGGCAGACATGATGCTAGAGAAAGAGCTGAGAGTTCTACATCTTGTTCCAAAGGCAACAGGAAGTGTACTGTCTCTACACAGGACATAGCTTGAGAATAGGAGACCACAAAGCCCACCACTACAATGACACACTTTCTCCAACAAAGCCAAACCTACTTCAGCAAACCTCATTATACTCCTACTCTTATGAGCTTATTGGGGCCAATTACATGCAAGCTACCACAGACAGACAGCTCAGGTTGCTAATAACTAACCCTGTCTTAACCTGAAATATGTACATTTCAGCTTCTATAGAACTTGTCCAATTCTGGAGAAAATATCCTTCAAGGCTGGGATAACAGAAACCACTCTATGATTGTCAGAAGAATATGACAGTGCCCCAAAAAACTGAGCAAATCTTGGTCTCTCTTAGCAATAGTTAGAGATTAAACCCCAAAACCGATTTGAGAAGGTATTCCTTTATTGCTGAGTGCTTAGCGTTTCTCACTGGGGAAGGCTGAGGAAACCTCATTCAAAAATACAGCATTAAGAGTACATAGAACCTCCTTGTACATTGTATAGTGATTCCCTAATTACTTCATGATAATAGGTTTGTTTGTTTTGTGGTATGGGGTCTAAACCCAAGGTTTATACATGTCAGAAAGCCCTGTACCACTGAGCTATATCCCCCGCTACTCAAAATAGACATTTTAAATGAATGCTCATATTTTTTATTTTTTAATTATGATATAATTAAGTTTTTCCCTGCCAATTTCTTCCCCCAAAACCTCTCATTTATCCCTTATTGCTCTCTTTCATACTTATGGCCAATATTCCTTATTAATTGTCATATGTATATACATAAAAGTCCATAAATATAATCCGTGCAATGTGTACATTGCTCAGATTTTAGAAAAAAATACATATGTGCCAATTTGTGAAGATAGACTAAAATTCCTTTAGTAGCACTTTTCTGATCATGTCTGGTTCTTCAGTGACCAAGAGAGGCTGCACCCCCTCATACTACCTGTATAGGGAAAACAGAGATATTTAACCTTTAATCTTGATAGCACTTCTGGTTTTACAAGACACGACAACAACAACCTAGTTCAGCTTTGGCTTTCCAACCAGAGAAGCCACTAGTTAGTTCAGGAAATGAAGAGTAACATAACCCAGGCAAGATGAAATGTATGACAACAAAACAGCTCTCCAAATGCATCCCAGTTGGGGCTAACATGGAGCATCTGATACACCTGAAAGCGAATACATGGGTATCAACCATACAATTCTTTGTAATTTAAGCTCATGCACAATTTTATTAGACTTTGAGAGAAAAACAGTAACAAAAGCAAGCTGAAGAAATGGACAGTGGTCAGGATGAAAGGGAACAGAAGGAACGTCACATCTTTTAACTAATCCAGAAAGGTGGAAGAAAGTGAGAAAGCCCCGAAATGTCACAGAAGGAAGAAATGCTTAGAATGCCAACATGCTAATCAGAGTTCAGATGACACTGAATCTTAGGCTTTTATGTTCCAGGGCCAAGGATAGTGAGCAAATTAGACTCATGATTAGGCAAAACAATAGATACAGGATCTAGGATGGAGCACACTGGCCTCAATGGAGTATCTGATAACCTGGGAAGAGAGACAAGAATGTATTTGACCATGCAGTGTGCAGCTCTTGATAGGCAATTTCTTGCCTGGCTTCTCAAATTTGAATTTCCTAGGTTTATCTCATCCACATATGCTTTGCTTCTCAAATGGAGCCCAAGTAAGGAAGGGCTTCTAGTCTGCCACTGCTTCCTGTGTTCTTTAACATGTTCATCTTGATGGTTCGTTCACTTCATTTTCATACTGCCAGAATTGATTCCCTAAGCGATACGGACACAAAAATATTTTGGGAGACCGAGAGGTAATAGCATAAAATAATCTGTAACAATTTCTATGACAGTGAGGGACATAGCCTTTGCCTATAAGAGAACCATGATTCTCTTATAATAAAAACAAAAATCAATTGGTTGGAGAGGATACCTTGGATTCTCGGTAGTAGAAGTTGGCAGGAATCCTTGTATCATAGTGAATTTAGTTTGTTCAATGAAAAAACTATTTCACTATGCTGGTAATGTATGCTGGTAATAGAAACTTTTTTCAGGTGTATAACAACATGGGCTGGTGGACTTCACTATAAATATAAAAATGTAAACACATATTTATATGCCAAAAAGACATTTATTGTATTTGAATTTTAAGATAAACACCATTTGTTTTATATTTTCATTTTATATGTCTGTACATATGCCCGAGTGTACATATGCACACAACTTACATACAGAAGCCCTCAAAGTATAAGATTAGGATCCCCTGGGTTTTGAACTACAATGTGGTTCCTGGGAAGTAAATTGTGGGTCTTCTACATAAATAGCAAGTATTGTACACTGTTGAGACATCTCTCCATTCCCTAATGACAAAATGTTACCAATTCACAGGCAATGCTGTTTCAAGGAGCAGTTCCTATACAACCATTAGAAATGCAGTACAGTGTGCCTTGGCATTGACTCACATGGTTCTATTGATCATGTCAGCTCATCAGACCCTGTGATTAGTGCTGTGGTTTCTGATGATGGATGAGAAGAGGCAGAATCTCCTGCACCTTGCTGGTGGCACACAGCATAGTGATGTCACTTCTTCCAGGGTTCTTACTAAACCTCCAGCAGCTGTAAAAGGGAACATTTGCTACTGTTGGCTCAACCATCACCAAAAATAATTAATAAAAAAATCCAGAAAGTAATGACATGTTGTAATACACTCTACTCCTGTTCTTCAAATTCAATAGTATATGGTTAAAGGAAATATTCATATACATCTTTGTTAAGTACCCATTGGCTACTATCAAGTATAAACAAAAAATGAAGAGAAATAGATACTTCAGCAAAGTGTGATGTCACAGTCCTCTAAGACAGCAGACAGATATGGAAGACAGTGAGTTCTAGGCCAACCTGGGATTCATAGTAACTTCCAGTCCAACGTTGGATATACTAACACCTGGCTCAAAAAGCAAACAATGAGGAAACCTTAGGAGGTGTCAAGTCTAGTTAAAGAACTACAAGCAACAAAGAATGCTGGCAATGGGAGAACTGTTCTCCCACAGGGAGAACACACCTATTGTTTATCAATTACCAAATGATCAGCACTGAATGCTGAAAAGTAACATATGTAGACAGAGAAGAGATAGTATGAATTTGAAAGAGAGCAAAGATGCATTTATTGGAAGTTTTGAAGAGAGAAAGGGAAGAGAGAAATGTTGCACTTATATAATAATACCAAACAATTAAAGAAGCACTAAAAATAAAATCCACAAGTAATTTGACAGAAACAACCATAAATCCACATATCTGTTTTTCCTCCCACCTGTATTTGAAAAGCACACATTTGCTGCAAATATTTTATATAAAAATGACTTCTTTTTTACCCAGAGTGAATCACTATGAGACAGATAACACTCTACTGGATTATGAGCACATATTATATGTCTTTGAATTAATGCATTTCACACAATTTAAAGGGCCCTAATGAAGGATAAATGGAGGCAGGATCTATTATAAGATCCTTAATAAAGTAAGTCTAGTTGCCCCTGGATCACCAAAGATACAGACCAATCAAGGTTTTTATTACATTAGATTAGATTGTAATTAGATTTGGGATTAGATTCTGCCTAACAAAAGCAAAGCCCTGGGTTTGATACCCGACTCCCTTAATTAACCCCATAGTTAAGATATTGTGATACACACAAGAACTGAATAATCAGATACAAGAATCCATGGCCATGCTCTGGATCAGTCTTGACAATAGGCAGTACTGCTTGAAACATTACCCAAATGAAACAAAACATAATGCAAAAAGCATATTTGAAAGGATATCAATTTAAAAAGTCACCTGAAAAATGAGGGATTTTTATTGCTTTCTTAAACTTGGGGCATTATGAAATTTTTAGAAAACTAAGCAAAGAAGCCCTGGGTATGGAAGAATTATGATATTATGAATAAGACTCGAGTTTTTGGAAAGGAAATCTTCTAAGAGTGCAGTATGTACACAGTCATTGTTGTTGGTCTCCTCTATGTGAGCTTAGGAATGATAGTCCAGAAGTCCTTCCTTTTGGACAACATTCCACAAAGGCTCTGTATAAATTCGCAGGCATAATTATATATGCATATGTGCATGTATGTGGAGGTTTATGTATATATGTATGCATTTATATATAAAATATATAAACATATTATATATATTTCAGTCACCACAGCTAATTATTATTCTTTTACAAAATTGTCAAATAATGATTTCATTAATATATTGATTCTGCTTCTTTTTCAAGACGTAAAATTCACATTTTGATTAAATATTAGAGTTTCATAGGCAACATCATCTTGCATCCCGTATTCCCACCCCTCAGAGTCATGCATGAGTTTTCTTCTTCGAGTTGAAAAGGAGTAAAGCCAAATGTTCTTGTTTGATCTGTCAGTGCACACACCATTTACATACACAAGAAATCACAGGTGGCAAAAACTTGGCTAGAGCTTTGGAAATAGTAACAGGGGATTCAATGGTTATATTGGGGATTCAAGTAATGCTTATTCCTCAAAAGCAACTGTGTGCCTCCAGAAGCATGTGCCAGAGCTATCCTACAGGAAGGATTAGTGTTAGTATTCAACTCTGATGTGATTATGGCACTAATGTGGTAGAGGTGCCACCCAGGAGCCCTGATATGTGTGTTTTCTCAAGCACTAAATCAGTAAAACCATAATTTTCTGGAATAAGGAAATACTTAAATCTGATGCTCCCAAATTCTATATGTCAGATTTTTAGCACCAGGTACTACTGT
The DNA here is from genome assembly GCF_049852395.1 of Peromyscus maniculatus bairdii. Taxonomy (NCBI): domain Eukaryota; kingdom Metazoa; phylum Chordata; class Mammalia; order Rodentia; family Cricetidae; genus Peromyscus; species Peromyscus maniculatus. The sequence goes on along the minus strand of NC_134874.1, from coordinate 40,667,220 downwards.
GCAAACATCCAGGATTCAAACCTGATATAAACTTCAGATCCCCCAAAACATGTATCAAAAACCTCCAGAAATAACTGGGCAATGATCTGATGTGGTACAAAGAATTCTGAAAGCTGTAACCCTTAGCTTTTCGTCTCAATGACCATTTGCACCAATGAACTGAAACAGTTTCAGGACTCTCAGGAAATGGACACAGTCACAAGAAGCAAATCCAGGAACCCAAACAGCATTCACCCTGATGTAGTTAAGCCTCATCCCAACAAAAGGCAGAAGTTCTGGGCCAGAATTTTTTCTAAAAAGTCCATGAAAAGAGGTCCTATACCTAAAACATGGAGGAGAAAACCAGGACATAAGATTGTTAAACAGACACATATATATTCACACATGAACATACATAAAAACACACTTGTATGCATGCACATACAGAAATACAAACACTTACACATGAACACACATAAACACACATATTTACATATACACATACATAAATATATATTCAATTATGCACAAACCTAACTATACATATTCACATATGTCTTTATTATGTATATTAGTTAGTCAGTATATCAATACATATTGATTTCTCTACCCTTGGGTGCAAATATTGAGAACTACAAGATTCTGAGGCAGATAAGGCCTAAAGCACTGGTTCATGCCTTAAGCTAACAAAGAGCTCTGACATGCACAGTAGTATCCTGACCAAAAGAACCTTGAAACTGGACCCTCAAGATGATCGTTGTTGACATATGACCCAGAACCAACCAGGAAACACCATGGCGGCTGGAAACATATCCTACCAAAAAGTACACACATAAATATCTCAGTCCTTTGTTTAATAAACGAGATTGCTTACAACCTCCCAGAGACTGTGTCCTTTGGTTCTGCCTCTACTCACCCCTACCCCCGGATCAGAGACAGGGGGACCCCAGCTGCAGAGCAAGCAACATTCTGGCACCAATGTGTGAACTACATGGACCCATTCCTAGGGCTTGCTCTCTGGGTCCTCCTTAACTTTCTTTTTTGGGTACTCTTCTTTATTTTCTGCTGGCTGCCTTGCTGTTCTGATTCCAATTACAACTCGGTGTTGTGATACAATCACTACAGCTAATTCTCAGTGAGTAGACCCCCTTTCTCAGTTCTTTGTTCTTCCTCCCCAATTAGTGACTGTTGAGCGCTCTCTCTCTCTCTCTCTCTCTCTCTCTCTCTCTCTCTCTCTCTCTCTCTCTCTCTCTCTCATATCCTTTCCCTCACTAGTCTTTAGGGCCCATACTGTTTATTTTCAGTCCATCCTACCATTTCCACATAAGAGCTGACTAACCAGGAAACAGAATCAAAAACTGACCTACAGAAAGGTCTTTTCTCTCTGGTCTATGGAGACACCTTGTGGATAAGTCCCCCACAAAGCACTTGGGCTAGGTACCACAAACACAAGCCTTTTCTTTCATTTCCAGCCCAAGACTTCACAAGGACTCTCCTTGGCTCTAAACCAACTGAAATTTCTTGCCTGAGGCTACTCTCCAGGAGAAACTGAAGGACTCTCTGCCTGCTAGACAGCCCTTTTGGGGTGTGGTCGAAGGCTATTAGTCCTTATTGTCCGATCCTGGAATTAGGTTACAAGTTCACCAATTAAAAGCCATAAGGGTATAACCTGTATCTGAAATTCATGGGTAGGCTTTCTGGCTACTCCCTGCAGGTATCCCCTGCTCCCTCCCCCTGGGAGAAGTGGGATCATTCCTCTCCTGGTATGCCAGTTCCTTTATTCTACCTGTCTGTCATCTCCCACCTTTCTCACCCACCCTCTTACTGCCTTTGTCCTGCCAGAGTTTGTCCCCATGCCAGTCTGTCCAGGCCCCTTAGCCTCTGAGCACAGGGAGCTGCTTTAGCTTTTGTGGGGAGCTGCTTGCATGCATCCCTCCTTGTCCCTGGTGCCCTCAGTGAGCCCAGGGAGAATCTTTAGCTGTCCAGGCTAGCTACTGAAGGTTCCACCCAACAGTGCCCCACCCCCACCCCCTCCTCTATCCCAGCTGCCCCCAGCAAGCTTTTGCAGCCAGACAGGCTGTCCTGCTCAGCAGCTCTTATCCAAGCCAACATGTCTCTGCCACACTGGGTGCAGGGTATCTGAGTGAGTGCAGGGTATCTGCATATCTGCTCCAAGCTAAGGGGAGCCTCCTGCCCTCAAGCTGGCTGCCCTGCCTACCTGCCCATCAGCAGTGGCTCCTGGCTTGCCCCCGGAACCCTGTGACTGCCCCATGTGTGCCCAAAATGAGGGAATCCACAGCACCTGCAGCCCCGCATGTACCCTGAGCCCATGCACACCCTGTTCCTACCTGTGCCAGAGCCAGTGGGTGCCACCGCAGCTGTCTGGGTATTTGCATGGTGGCACTACCACCCCTCCAGCTGCAGGAAGATGCAGCTGCCTTGAACAGGGTGCCAGAGACATGATCCCTGTGCCCTAGGGGAAAGGAGACTGGGGCCAAAGACTTGGGCTCTAGTAGATGTAACCAACCGTCTTATTAAATAAGAAACACAGAACCAATGCAAAGAAGAAAGCCAAGAAGTCAGAGCTAAGAGCTAAAACTTTACCCTTCCTCCTGCGGTGGTCCTACCTCTCCGAACCAGAACTACTTCCCGTGTGTCTGTCCTTTTATAATGTTTCTGTTCTGCCTTCTCATTGGTTGTAAACCCAACCACACGACTGCCTCATCATGGCCTGTCTGTATAGACCTCCAGGTTTTCTATGATTGGTGTTGCAATTAAAGGCATGTGTATCCAATACTGGCTGTATCCCTGAACACACAGAGACTTACCTAGCTCTGCCTACCAAGTGCTGGGACTACAAATGTAAGCCACCACTGCCCTGCTTTCCTATGGCTTGCTAATAGCTCTGACCCCCGGGCAACTTTATTTATTAACATACAAATAACATTTGAATACCAATAAAATATCACCATAGGCTATAATTGAGAGGGGGCAGCAGGGTCAGGCATGACAAAGGCAGAAGACTTACCCTGTCCCACTCCACCGAACAGGCAGCTGCTCACCAGGGCTGTCCTGCCCTTGCCCATTTTTGAGATAAGCCTGCCCTTTCTCCCTGCCCCTCCCCCAGATAACCCCATGAGCTGTGTCCCCACCCCCCTCCCCCGCGTGGTAAGGATAGGGCATGTCTGCCTGAACCCCAAGGGCTTTCTCCCACCCGCTGGTCCCTGGACAGAGAGAAGGAGGGTATGCCTGAACCCTGAGTACTTTCTACCCACCATCCCCACCCCCAGAGCCCACCTGGTTGCAGAGGCAGAGAGATGTCACATCCTCCTAAAATCTGAGCACTCTCTTATGCCTGCCTGGTACACAGGCATGAGAAAAGGCAGGCCCCTTGCACCAGGTCTCCAAGCATCAGGCTGCTGTGGCTGCAGCTACAATCACTAGGGGGCTTTGGAGCCCCAACCTTCTACAGCCTTTCATGCCCATGCTTCAGAAGCACCCAGCCCCATTCAGAGGTTGAAGTTCTGATCAGGAGACGGCTTCAACTTTTAACTCCTGATTACAGCTTTCTCAAGTACCCCAGGAGAGTGTAATTTTATCTTCACTTTAACTAACAATGGGTAACTTCCCTACTAACATAAAAGTACCTCAGATATTAGCACTTAAAACTCTTTACAGACCAGGGATATTCATATTAAGTGGACAAACCTGGCCAGCTTTTGAGTTGAAGCCTCTGCCATAGCATCCTGAATATCTACTGATAATATCTGGGATCCAGCTCTTTGGATGCAGATCTTATTCCTAGCCAGAAAAAGAGAAGTTCAGGAACATAAATCTCTACATGCATCATTTATTCCTATTTTATTAGGTATTGTAGCTTGTATAAAAGAAGGTACCAAGATGAGGTTCTTAGAGCTTTTAATGACCTCCGTAAAACACAAAAGATGGATACCCTCTTGCTTGACTTCCCACCTCCATATGTAGAGACAGATTCAGAGGATGAGGCTGACCCATCAAAGAAACCTCCTAAATAATCCCTTCCTGCCTCACCTCCCAAAGAGGCAAGTCTCTATCCTTGGGCAGACCTGCCTTCATCCTCATTCCCTGAAGAGCATCACTGTGATTCCCTTAAGGCAAAACCAACCTCAGTAACTAAAGCCTGCCTTGCTTAGTTACCTGAGCACCTTATGCAAGCTCCAACAATGAAGTATCACTCTACTAATCCTTTTGCCCTTCCAGTTAATGTAGGACCCAATACTGCCACCCAGCCCTGGGTACCCACCTCTCTTACAGATCTGTCTTTGATTCATAAAGCTGCTATGACCCAGTTCCTGACGGGGCATATTTTGAACAGGTACTAGGACAATGGACAATGCATTTACAAACCTACTATGACTGGTTGCATTTAATGAAATCTGTATTGGATCCCACAGTTTTTCTTAATTGGTGTGCTGCTTATGAAGAAGCTGAAACACTGGTAAATCTAAATATTCAATATAATATTTCTATATCCCTAGACATGCTGACAGGCAGGGACCAATTTGTTAGTCCCAAAACGCATGCCCAGATTACCCTGTATGCCTATTTTCAGCAAGTCTCTGACCTTGCATTTAAACCCTTGAAGTCCTGTACTCCACAGGAACCAACTGTGTACTTTTGTAATCTAATACAGCATCCAGAGGAAATGTTTACTGACTTCTTAGCCCAGTAAATGGGGCAGTGGAGAAACAGGTTGATTTGGCCCAACCAGGGAAATGATCATTAAGTAATTAACATGGGAAGGGCTTAATGCCCCTACTTCCAATGCAATTGCAGCAGTTTGTAAGGAGGACATCCATAAATGGGTCATTGCTACTCGAGATCTTGACCCCTAGGTAGAAACAATAGCTGCCCTTACAGCCTCCCTCAATGCACTATTAGCTTCCAAAGATAATGATCGTGGAAAGTTCTCCCCCCTAACCACCCGACCATTCTTGCTGGGGCTGTGGTCAGTCAGGTCACCTTTGTAGAGACTGTCCCAAAGCTAGGCCCAAAACTAAATGCCCCAAATGTCAATGCTAAGTTGCACTCAGGATCTTTGTAAGCTGGGACCCTGCTAGAATCCTGAGGAGGCCTCACAGGCAGTAGTGATGGGCCTCCCTTCTTTTCTTTGGGAACCTTTGACCAATGTAACACATTTCCATAAGAGTGAAATTGATGGAACAAACCAGAATAAAAAGAGACTTTGGAATAACAGCAGCTATAATGGCCTCTATTCTGATTGCTGTGGCAGGTGGCACAGCAGCCACAGCCTCCCTGGTTCAAATGGGAGCCATCGCCTCTATGCTTAATAAGGCCATAGAGTAATCAGCCTGAGCATTAAATACTCCACAGCTGATTAATTTCCAGTCAGATATCCTCAATTTACAGCAACAACTAGTTTTATTGGATGAAGAAATCCAGATATTAAGATGTCTGGTAAGAGGAAACTGTGATCCCCGATTTTCCTCCTTTTGTTTAACCCCTTACCCAATCTCAAATATAACAAAAGTCAGGAGTCAATTAAGGAAAATCATATTGGGATCATGGAACAAAGAATTCTTTTTTTTCCCTCCCTGGAACAAAGAATTCTTAAACCTTTCATTACAACTCCCTAATGAAATCTTAAACCTAAACTCCACACATGTGAAATCACTGGACTTATCTATGACATTCTTTACACAAATTTGAGATCACATAAAATTGATCCTAGATCCTTCAAAAATTATGGAATGAGGAATGATAGGGGAATGATACTCTTAATAATTTATTGCTTATGTGTTTCCTACAGCATGTGTCCCGGCAGCACCACATCAACAATATGACCCTGCAACTGCTAATGGTTCTGGAAAACCCTGTTCATCATCCCCCTAAGAAAGTAATAAGAGCTTGGGTCATGGAAGTTCGTGATGCCCCTGTCTGATAGCTCTGTCTAATGCTTTGCACCCTAAGCACTTTCAAGGGTAGCCACCCTTTGAGGCCTGGTAGCCAGAGATGGGTAAGAGCCTCTCAGGCAGGCCAACCTAAGAGAGGCACAGTCACCATGTTGGGGAACCACTGAGGTGGGGGGGACAACAAGATTAGAGCAAAGAACTCTAATTCCCACTGTCAGCCACAAAATAAAATAAAAAGGGTGATATGAAGCAGATAAGGCCTAAAGAACTGGTTCATGCCTTAAGCTAACAAAGAGCTCAGACATGTGCAGTAGTACCCTGACCTAGAGGACCTGAAACTGGACCCTCAATATCACTGTTGGCATGTGACCTAGAACCAGCCAGGAAACACCAGGGCAGCTAGAAGCAGAGCCTGCCAAAAACTACACACATGAATACGTCAGTCCTTTGTTTAATAAACGAGATCACTTACAACCTCCCAGGGCCTGTGTCATTTGATTCTGCATCTGTTCACCCCCTGCCCCTGGGACCAGACAGTGGGACCCCAGCTGCAGAGCAAGCAACAGTGATGGTGTATACAATTCATCTCTTTCTTTTTAAAATTTTATTATATGGGACAATTTTAATCTGTGTGCTTATGTGGTCTCCATCTCATGTCACTGCACGGGGAGGAAGGTAAGACGATAATTTTCATGAGTCATTTTTCTCCTGTCATAACATGGGTTGCACTGGTCAAACTCAGCTGTTAGATTCCTTTGCCCACTGAAATATCTTTTCAGCTCTATAGCATTTTTTCCTGAGGGAAAATAATGAAGAATAATCTGATTTCTAGAAGGAAAAATAAGAGATCTGATGGAATTTCCTTTATTAAAAATGAATTACTTCTAGAAAGATGGAGTGAACAGATATTAAAACATTGAAATGATGCAAGAGGATAGGGCTTTGCATTTGACAAAAATTGTATGATATTTTCAAAGTCATGTCTGATTCAAGAAATGTCATTCTTAATGCTTTCCTTTGCATTATAAATATGATTTGAATATTTTTTAATTTCTCTTCTGAAATGACTGCAAGATAAGGACTACTAAGATAAAACTTTTCTTCTTTAATCAGTTTTTTTTTTTTGATAACTCTAACCAGGCAAGTGAATGATTTGTATTTTTGAAAACTAAAACAACTTTAAGTCATTGAAGAAAGACATTGACAATTACACCAGAAGATGTAACATTCTCTGATGAGCTCTGATCAGTAGGATGATTATAGTGAAAACTTCCCTGCTACCAAGAGCCTTCTATAGATTCAATACAATACCCACCAAAGCACAACCAACACAAGACTCCACAAAAATAAGAAAAAGTTTCAGCTTCATATGGAAACACAGAAACATATACAGATACAAAGTGTCTTAGTTAGGGTCTGTTGAAAAGACACAATGACCACAGAAACTCTTCTTAAGGAAAACGTTTAATTGGGATGGTTTATAGTTTCAGAGGTTTAGTCTATTATCATAATGGCAGGTGGCATGCAGGCAGACATGTGCTGGAGAAGGAGCTGAGAATCCTACATCTTGACCTGCAGGTGACTGTAAATGATCTGAGATACTGGACTTAGCTTGACCTTAGGGGACTTCAAAGAAAACCCCACAGTGGCACTTCCTCCAACCTCACCTCAACTCCTATAATGCCACTCCCTATGAGCTTACAGGGATCAATTTCATTCAAACTAACAAACATGCACACAATAACTAAAACTATGAATAATAAAAATTTACTGGTAGTATCACCATCCCGGACTTCAAGTTGTATTACAGGCTTGTATTAATTGTATTAAAAACACTAAGATTGTCATAAAAACAGACACATTGACCAATGGGATTGAACTGAAGACTTATACATAAGTCCACTATTCCAAGATTTCTGACAGAAAAGTAAAGAATTTATACTGGAGGAGAGATAGCATTTTCATTAGTGGTGCTGATAAAACTGCTTGACTGCACGTAGGAGAACTCAAATAGATTCATGTTAAATATCCTGAAAAAAACTCGAATTAAAGTGGACCAAAGACCTCAACATAAGGCCAGACACGGTGAATCTGATAAAAGAAAAAGTGTGGAATAGACTTGAACTCATTGTCACTGAGAGTATTTTCTAATTAGTACATTAATAGCACAAGCACTAAGATCAATGATTAAAAAATGGGACCTAAGAGGTGAGTGTCTGGGCTCAGACCCAGAGAGGCCTGCCCCTAGATCGCATCCCTGGGCACCAGCCATTCTGAGGAAGACCTGCCCAACTTGGACCCAGGTTCTAGCCATCGGGCAGGATCCCCTCCACCCCCACCAGGAAGGTTCCCCTTCTCCAAGACCCCTGACAGACCCTGCAATCTCCACATCCTGCCACTACACCCATCCGCCCCAGACCCCAGCTACTTCCTGAGACTTAGAGACCAACCCACAGCTCCTTTCCTGCTCGAACTCCCATCTAGACAAGAGCCCCCAGCTCTCATCTTGCCCCAGACCTCCCATCTGGACAAGAGCTCCCATCTGGACAAGAGAGGAAGGCTTCCTGAATGTCTCTGGACCAAGAGCTCCGATAAGACCAAGAACGAATCCACAAGGAGATGGGCAGACATCAAGGCAGAAGTACATACAACAAAATGAAGAGCAATACAGCATCACCAGAATCTAGCCCTCCTCCAACAGCTAGACTTAAAAATCACAAAATGGAAGAAGCAGAAGAAAGCATCATTATGAATAACATCATGAAGAGGGTGGAGGAATATATAGAAGAAATCACAAATGAAATTGAGGAAAAGACAAACAAAAATGGGAAGAACGCTATAGAAGAATTAGACACAAAGGTCAAATAAAGCAGAAGAAAACAATAAATCCCTGAAAGAAAATCATGAAAAAACAATGAAGGAAACAGTCCAAGATCTGAAAAGGGAAATAGAAAAAATGAAGAAAACACAAACAGAGGGAATGCTGGAAATAGAAAATCTGAGTAAATGAAGGGGTACTTCAGATGTAAGTATAACCAACAGAATGCAAGTGATGGAAGAGCGGATCTCTGGTGTTGAAGATATGGTAGAAGATAGATTCATCAGTCAAAGAAAACACTAAAGCCAACAAAGTCATGACCGAAAATGTCCAAGAAATTTGGGACACCATGAAAAGACCAAACCTACAAATAATAGGGATAGAGGAAGGAGAAGAATACCAAATCAAAGGCACAGAAATTATATTCAACAAGATCATAGCAGAAAACTTTCCCAACTTAAAGAAGGATTTTCCGATGAAGATACAAGAAACCTATGGAGCACCAAACAGTCTAGACCCCCCCCAAAAAAAGTCCCCTCACCAGATAATAATTAAACAACTAAACGTACAGAATAAAGAAAGAATATTAAGATCAGCAAAGGAAAAAAGCCAAATGACTTATAAAGGCAAACCCATCAGAATAACACCAGATTTCTCAATGGAGACTTTGAAAGCCAGAAGGACCTGGACAGAGGTAATGCAGACACTAAGAGACAATGTATGCCAGCCTAGACTAATATACCCAGCAAAACATTCAATCATCATAGACAGAGTGAACAAGACATTCAAAGACAAAGCCAGATTTAACAATACTTATCCACTAACCCAGCCTTACAGAAAGCACTAGAAGGAAAATTCCAACCTAAGGAAGTCAGATACACCCTCGAAAACACAGGTAATAAATAATGCCACAGAAGTAAACCCCAAAGAAGAGAAGTACACACACACTACCACCAAAAAAATAACAGGAATGAACAATCACTGGTCATTAATATCCCTTAATATCAATGGACTTAATTCACCTATAAAAATACACAGGTTTACGGAATGGATATGAAAGCAGGACCCATCTTTCTGCTGCATACAAGAAACAGAATGCAAATACAAAGATTGACACTACTTAAGAATAAAAGGTTGGAGAAAGACTTTCCAAGAAAATAGTCTTAAGAAACAAGCGGGGGTAGCCATCCTGATATCCAACAAAATAGACTTCAAACTAAAATCAATCAAAAGAGATCAAGAAGGGCATTACATACTCATCACAGAAAAGATCCACCAAGATGAAGTTTCAATTCTGAACATTTATGCCCGAAACACAAGGGCACACACATATAAGTAAGAAACATTACTAAAGCTTAAACCGCATATAAAACCCCACACATTAAGAGTTGGAGATTTCAACACCCCACTTTCAATACTGGACAGATCTCCCAAATCGAAACTTAACAGAGAAATAAAGGACTTAACTGATGTTATGTCTCAAATGGACTTAATAGATAGCTACAGAACATTCCATCCTAACAAAAAAGAATATACCTTCTTCTCAGCACCCTATGGAACCTTCTCTAAAATCGACCACATACTTGGACACAAAGCAAATCTCAACAGACACAAAACAATTAAAATAACCTCCTGGGTTCTATCAGACCACCATGATTTAAAGATAGATTTCAACAACAAAAACTACAGAAAGCCTACAATCTCATGGAAACTGAATAATGCTCAACTGAATCACCAATGGGTTAAGGAAGAAATAAAAAAGAAATTAAAGACTTCCTAGAGACCAATGAAAATGAAGACACCACATAACCAAACTTATGGGACACTATGGAAGAAGTGCTAAGAGGGAAATTGATAGCACTAAATGCCCACATAAAAAAGTTGGAGAAATCTCACACTAGTCACTTAACCACACACCTGAAAGCTCCAGAACAAGAAGAAGCAAAGTCTCCCAGGAAAAATAGATGCCAGGAAATTATCAAAGTGATAGCTGAAATCAATAAAAAAGAAACAAAGAGAAAAATAAAAAAAATAATGAAACCGATAGTTGGTTCTTTGAGAAAATCAACAAGATAGACAAGCCCTTATCCAAACAAACCAAAAGACACACACACACAGAGAGCACCCAAATTAACAAAATCAGAAATGACAAGGGGGACATAACAACAGACATTGAGGAAATCCAAAAATGATTCATTTGGCCATACTTCAAAAACTTCTACTCCACAAAACTGGAAAATCTAAAAGAATTGGATAATTTTCTGGATAAGTACCAAATACCTAAGTTAAATCAAGACCAGATAAACTATTTAAATAGTCAAATAACCCCTAAGGAAATAGAACAGTCATTAAAAGTCTCCCAACCAAAAAAAGCCCAGGACCAGATGGTTTCAGCGCAGAATTTTATCAGATCTTCAAAGAAGAGTTATTACCAATACTCTTTAAATTGTTCCACACAATAGAAACAGAAGGAACATTACTAAACTCCTTCTATGAGGCTATAATTACCCTGATTCCTAAACCAAACAAGGATACAACAAAGAAAGAGAACTAGAGACTGATCTCCCTCATGAACATTGATGCAAAAATATTCAATAAAATACTGGCAAACAGACTCCAAGAACACATCAAAAAATTAACCACCATGATCAAGTAGGCTTCATCCCAGGGATGCAAGGGTGGTTCAATATATGAAAGTCCATCAGTGTAATACACCATATAAACAAACTCAAAGAAAAAAAACCACATGATCATCTCACTAGATAGAGAAAAGGCATTTGACAAAATCTAACACCCTTTCATGATAAAGGTCTTGGAGGAATCAGGAATACAGGGAACATACCTAAACATAATAAGGTAATTTACAATTTACAGGAAGCCAACAGCCAACATCAAATTAAATGGAGGGAAACTCAAAGCAATTCCACTAAAATCAGGAACGAGGCAAGGCTGTCTGCTCTTCCCATATTTATCCAATACAGTACTTGAAGTTCTAGCCAGAGCAATAACACAACATAAGGAGATTAAGGATATACAAATTGGAAAGGAAGAAGTCAAGTTTTCCCTATTTGCAGATGACATGATAGAATACTTGAGTGACCCCAAAGATTCAACCAAGGAAGTGATACAGCTTATAAACACCTTCAGCAAATTAGAAGGATACAATATCAACTCAAAAAATCAGTAGCCCTCCTATATACACTTGACAAACACACTGAGAAGGAAATTAGAAGTGTGTCACCCTTTACAATAGCCACAAATGACATAAAATACCTTGGGGTAACTCTAATGAAGAAAGGGAAGGACCTATATGACAAGAAGTTTAAGTCCCTAAAAAAAGAAATTGAAGAAGATGTCAGAAAATGGAAAGATCTCCCAAGCTCAGGGATAGGCAGGATTAACTTAGTAAAAATGGCAATCTAACCAAAAGCAATCTACAGATTCAATGTAATCCCCATTAAAATACTAATACAATTCTTCACAGACCTGCAAAGAATAATACTCAACTTCCTATAGAAAAACAAAAAAAACAGGATAGCCAAAAGAATCCTGTACAATAAAACAACCTCTGGAGGCATCACGATCCCTGAATGCAAGCTCTACTATAGAGCTACAGTAATAAAAACAGCTTGGTATTGGCATAAAAACTGACATGTGGATGAATAGAATCGAACTGAAGACCCTGACATTAATCCTCACACCTCTGAACATACAATGGTAAAAAGAAAGCATCTTCAACAAATGGTGGAAACCCATGAACTATGAACCAATAGCTGAGGAGCCCCCAACTGGATCAGGCTCTCTGGATAAGTGAGACAGTTGATTGGCTTGATCTGTTTGGGAGGCATCCAGGCAGTGGGACCGGGTCCTTTCATCAGTGCATGAGTTGGCTGTTTGCAACCTGTGGCTTATACAGGGACACTTGGCTCAGCCTGGGAGGAGGGCACTGGACCTGCCTGGACTGAGTCTACCAGGTTGAACTCAATCCTCAGGGGAGTCTTTGCCCTGGAGGAGATGGGAATGAGGCGTGCGCTGGGGGGAAGGGTGTGGGGGGGAGGTGGAGAACAAGGGAATCTGTTGGTGATATGTAAAATTAAATTAAATTATAAAATTAAAAAATGTAAGAAAATTTAAAAAAGTTTAAAAAAGAAATTTTCTATTCATTTTACATATCAATTACATATCCCCCTCCCCTCCTTCCTCCTGCCCCCCAGCTTTCACCTCACAACCCACACCCATTCACAACTCATCCAAGGGAAGGTCTCTGATACAGAGTCAGCAGAACCTGGTACATTCAACTGAGACAGGTCCAAGCTCATCCTCCCTGCACCAAGGTTGCACAAGGTGTCCCTTCATAGGCACTGGGCTCCAAATAGCCCACTCATGCACCAGGGATGGATCCCAATCACTCTGCATGGGGGGCCCCTAAATAATTCAAGCTAAACTACTGTCTCATCTATCCAGAGGGCCTAGTCCAGTGCCATGGGACTCCACAGCTATTGGTCCACAATACATGCATTTCCACTAGTTTGGCTTGCCATATCTGTATGTTTTCCCATCATGATCTCCATGTCCATTGCTCACAGAATCCTTCCTTTCTCTCATCGATTGTACTCCTGGAGCTTGGCCATGTGCCCACCTGTGGTTCTCAGCATCTGCTTTCTTAAGTTACTGGATGAAGGATCTAAGATGACAGTTAGGGTATTCACTAATCTGATTACTGGAGTAGGCCAGTTCAGGCACCCTCTTGACTAGACTTTTGTTAGTAGTCTAAGGTGGGGTCATGCTTGTGGATTCCTGGGAACTTCCCTTGCACCCTGTTTCTTCCTATTCCCATGATGTCTTCATTTATCATGGTATCTATTTCCTTGCTCTCTCACTCTGTTCATGTTCCAGCTCAAACCTCTCATTCCCTTGTGTTCTCATCTATTGAGAGGTGCTGGTAGCAAAAGCCCATGAGAGTACACAACAGTGACAACTAGTGTTCAGAAGGTCAACCAATAGAACTAAGGGTTGCGTTAGAGGAAACCATCATGCAAGGTGTTATGGAATTACTGACTTTTGAATGAACTGGCTGTCTCTTGTTACAAACTTTTTGTGCAATAACAGCTATGATTCTCCCCGTTTACCATGCATTTCCATGTTATGTATACATGTAATCTCACAATTGCATCTCCATCTTTGGCACAACATTTTCTGTACATTTGGGGTAATTGGATAACTGTTCCTAGCTGTGTTTATTATTCATTAACATATATCTGGCCAGGGTCATTCTCTAGACAAAAGTATTTCAGCAAAGATACCCCTTTTCCAAGGACAAAACTGAACATAGTTAAACATTAGCTCACCTCAGTTACAGATAAGAGAAAATAACCACTAGCAATTAAATCCTCAACTCCTTACTTTCACCCTGGGTCATTTACACATCACCCTAACTTAAGAGATTTACTGCTCACATTCTTGGGATGATGTTTTAGCCATTTGCTAGTTACTGAGTTAAGGCAGTTTCTTCCCACTGACCCAAGGGGATTGCTTACAAGGCCAGGCAGGTGACAGATACCAAGCTTCTTTCTTGTGCAAATTAAGGTTTTAATTCCTCCTCCTACAGGTGATATTCCTAGATTTTCTCCTCAGCAATTACTCTGAGTGGAAGTGCTTTTACTACCACACGCTACCTGCTCAGACATAGGTTGCTTAGCTACCTAGCATATGTCCCCCATCCTATCAGAAAGCAGCTGCAGCCAGGAGTAGCAGGAGAAGTCATGCCAAAGTCAGTTTACTTTCTTGTGACTTATTGACCACTATCCCTCTACCTAGACAATTCTAGATTATAGTTTAAGCACAAAAATTCCCTAAGTGATCTTAGCCTTTAGTTGACCCTACCAGAGAATGCGACTTTAGTCACTCCCCTTTTGTGTTATAACAGGAAACTGACAATTATTGTTTTATGAATTGATCCTTATCACCTCTCTCTCTCACCCTGAAAACTTCAAGCCTCAAACTGTTTTGCCATAGAATTACTGTTTGGGTATATATACTGGTTCTCTGAGAGCACTGGAGAGAATTGATTGAAAAGAACAAAGATGAGGACAGAGATGGAAAGAATGATGAGAGAACAGCAGAAGAATCTGAGAACAGGAGAGACTGAGCATTGATGAAAGTGGGGTGTTGAAATCTCCCACTACTAGTGTGTGGGGTTTGATGTGTTATTTAAGCTTAGTAATGTTTGTTTTACAAATGTCGGTGCCCTAGTATCTGGGACATAAATGTTCAGAATTGAGTCTTCATCTTTTTGGATTTCCCCTGTGATAAATATGCAATGTCCTTCTTGATCTCTTTCAATTGTTTTCAGTTTGAAGTCTATTTGTTAGATATTAGGGTAGCTACAACAGCTTGCTTTTTTTTGGAGCTGAGGACAGAACTCAGGGCCTTGTGCTACCATTGAGCTAAATCCCCAATCCCGACCAGCTTACTTCTTAAGTCCATTTGATTGGAAAGTCTTTTCTGAGCCCTTACTCTGATGTAGTGTCTGTCTTTGAAGTTGAGGTGTGTTTTTTGAATGCAACAGAAGGATGGATCCTTTTTTCATATCCATTCAGTTAGCCTGTGTCTTTTTATAGATGAATTGATACCATTAGTATTAATGGATATTAATGAACAGTGACTGTTAATTCCTGTTTGTTTTTGTTGGTAGTGTTGTGTGTTTACCTTCTTTGCTATTTGTTGGTATGGATTATCTATTATCTGTTTTTACATCAGTGCATCTAGCTTCTTTATGTTGTATTTTTTTCCTTCTAGTGCTTTCTGTGAGGTTGGATTTGTGGATAGGTATTGTTTAAATCTGGTTTTATCATGGTTATTTTGTTTACTCCATCTATGGCAATTGAGAGTTTTGCTGAATATAGTACTCTGTGTTGTCATCCATGGTCTCTTAGTGTCTCCATAACATCTGTCTAGGTTTCTGGCTTTCAGAGTCTCCATTGAGAAGTCAAGTGTTTTTCTGATGGGTCTGCCTTTATATTTTACTTGGCCTTTTTCCTTTGCACCTCTTAATATATTTCTTTATTCTGTACATTTAGTGGTTTGATTATTTTGTGTTAGGGGGATTTTCTTTGGATCCAACCTATTTGGTGTTATGTAACATTCTTTTATCTTCGTAGGCATGACCTTCTTTAAGTTTGGAAAGTTTTCTTCTATGATTTTGTTGAATATGTTTTCTGTGCCTAGGAGCTGGCATTCTGGTAGAATTTTGGGGGTCATGTAGTATACAAACATATCATCTGCAAATAGTGAAAGTGTGATTTCTTCCTTTCCAATTTTTATCCCTTTGATCTCCTTTTGTTTCTTATTGCTCTGGCTAGAAATTAAAATACTATATTAAGTAAATATGGGGAGAGTGGACAGGCTTGTCTTGTTCCTGTTTTCAGTGGAATCACTTTGAGTTCCTCTCCATTTAATTTGATGTTGGCTGTTGGCTTGCTGTAAATTCTCTTTATTATGTTTAGGTATGCTCCCTGTTAACTTGATCTCTCTAGGACCTTTATCATGAAGGGGTGTTGGATTTTGTCAAAGTCTTTTTCAGCATCTAATGAAATGATCATGTATTTTTTTTTCAGTTTGTTTATATGGTGTATTACATTGACAGATTTTCATATGTTGAATCATCTTTGCATCCCTGGGATGGAGCCTATTTGATCATGGTGGATAATTTTTTGGTGTGTTCTTGGATTCAGTTTGCCAATATTTTATTGAGTATTCTTACATTGATGTTAATGAGGGAGACTGGTCTGTAATTTTCTTTCTTTGTTACATCTTTGTGTGGTTTGGGTATCAGGGTAAATGTAGCCTCATAAAAAGAGGTTGGTAATGTTCCCTCTTTATCTATTGGATGGAACAATTTGAAGAGTATTGGAATTAGCTCTTTTTTGTAATTCTGGAAGAATTCTGTGCTTAAAACATCTGGTACTGGACTTTTTTTGTTGGAAGACTTTTAATGACTGTTTCTATTTCCTTAGGGGTTATTGGCCTATTTAAATAGTTTATCTAGTCTTGACCTAATTTTGGTATGTGCCACCAATCCAGAAAATTGTCCATTTCTTTCAGATTTTTCAATTTTGTGGAGTACAGGTTTTTAAATATGACCAGATGATTCTCTGGATTTCCTCATTGTCCCTTTTCATTTCTGATTTTGTTGATTTGGATGTTCTCTCTCTGCCTTTTGCTTAATTTGGATAAGGGCTTATCTATATTGTTGATTTTCTCAAAGAACCAACTCTTCCTTTTATTGATTTTTTGATCTTTCTCTTTGTTTATATTTTACTGATTTCAGCCCTCAATTTGATTATTTCCTAGTATAGATTCATTCTGGGTGAGTTTGCTTCTTTTTGTTCTAGAATTTTCATGTATGCTGCCAAGTTACTGTTGTGAGATTTCTCCATCTTCTTTGTGTGGGTATTTAGTGCTATAAATTTTCTTCTTAGAATTGCTTTCATAGTGTCCTGTAGGTTTGTGTATGTTGTACTTTCATTTCTATTGAATTCCAGGAAATCTTTAATTTATTTCTTTATTCCTTCCTTGATCCATCAGATGCTGTGGGATGTTCTGTATGTTAAATGTGTTGCTCTGATTGGTTAATAAATAAAACACTGACTGGCCAGTAGCCATGAAGGAAGTATAGTTGGAACAAGGAGAGAAGAGAATTCTGGGAAGTGGAAGAGAGACACTGCCAGCCACTACAATGAGAAGATGTTAAGATACAGGTAAGCTACGAGCCACGTGGCAACATATAGATGACTAGAAATTCATTGATTTAAGATAGAAGAACTAGATAACAAGAAGCCTGCCACAGCCATACAGTTTATCAGAAATATAAGTCTTTGTGTGTTTACTTGGTTGGGTCTGAGCTGCTGCAGGACCGGCAGGTGAGAGATATTTGTCCTGACCGTGGGCCAGGAAGGAGCAGAAAAACTCCAGCTACAAATGGCGCCTAACGGCTCAAGTTTCCACCTTAAACCTAAGCACATTTAATAAACAAATCTAAACAGAGCCAAAACCAGGTTCCTGCTTTATGTCTCATAGAGGTGGCTAGACACCACAACATGCAGGCTTGAGCTACTATATGGTGGGTTTGTAGTATGCATACTTGACCTGCAGTATGGCTTGAATGAGGTGTCTGCAAGCAGCACATTACATCACTGTTTGGTGGATTTAGCCTTTTTAGTTAAAAAAAAGTTTCTGGGCTGCATGCTGCTTTGATAGAACTGCTTCTGATAGTTGATGGTACACATGGCTCCAGACCCAGAGCTGAAGGTAAACTGTACCACTACCAGGTTGGGAAGAGCCAGCAGTGACAGGTGTTATTTTAGCCCTAGTAATGCTGCAGTTTAAAACAATACATTCACAATAAGATAGATTGAGATGGAACAAGACTTTAAATGCTTTACAATGTGTGTAAAAATGTATGTAGGCTTTGGAAGAGAAAAAATATATGCAGTTACATAAAGAAATAGTTTTTAAAAATAAAGTCTTTAAAGAGACAGTAAAAGTAGTATAAAAAATAAGCCATGTAAAGATGGATATTACACAGAGAATCTGGATTGTGTTGTCTTTGGGATTTTTAACTGCAGAAAAACAATTGGTCGTAAAAACCGTTGAGTTAAGCCATTATGTATATTTTAAATATACATAATCCTAAAATTTTCTTTGTATCTCCATAAGATACAGCACCTCCCTCAGCAGGAAGTAGTAAGAGAAGCTATGCCCAAATTGCCAAATATAGTAAGCTGGCATTGGAGATAGAATTGGCTCACTCCTTTTCTAAACCCAAGCATATTAGTAAAAGAAAAGGTTAAGAGATTTTTGTGCTCCATATCAGAAGAGCCCTCTGGTGTGGGACAGAGAAAAACCAATATTTCTATAAATGCAATCTCCTTCTAAAGAAAAAAAGGAGGATAGTGTAGATAATGATAGGATAATAGGATAGATTGTTGAACCTACTTTTAAAGAGCAACAACTTATTTGAAATGTTTTACATTGATATAGATTTTAGTATTTTGATACAAATTTAAAGTCAATTTTTTTATACTGTGTGTATATTTCTACTCTTGTTTAAGGTATTGTATTTGTACAGCTCATTTAAAATTGTAATGCATAATTAAAAAATAGATTAATAATTAGTCATCTATGATAATCATACTTGTAGCCATGGTAGTTAAGTTTCTAGATATACATAGATATATTTCAGATAGATAGGTAATCTTCAAACACTCCAAAGACCTACAGAATATGACATTTAAAATATTTTAAAAATTTAGACTTTCTGGACAGTGAGACATATCTGCTCCTGGCAGCAGCAATTTACTTCAGGGAGCAGGATGAGCATCAAAGACACTCTATATGGAATTTATCTTCTTCTTGGCAAAAATAGCCATTTGGGTAAGAAACTGTTCTTGCCTGGACTGCTTGATCAACTGGACATGCAGGACCCATAGGAAAGTGACCAGTGAACTTTGCTTGGCAAAATGGTCCTGCAGGTTCTTGCTTCACAGAGGAAACTGTCAGACATTCTACAGGACACAGAGAAAAGTGACTGAGAGACTCAAGGCTTGTTATATAAAGATATAGATGCATGCCCCAACTTTACAAAGGAACTTTAGGTGACTGTCCAGGCTGCCAGCACTCTCTGTCTACCCTGCAAGACTCCTGAAAGTTGCTTGCATCCTTCTCCCATTTCTCAGGTAATATTATATCCTTCTGAGGTCTTTGATGTAGTTGAAGCCTAGATAGTTACAATTTTCCTTAGTTATGATAAAAGATAAGTTAGATATGAAACCTTAAACTCACAAATATAGGATAGATAGGATATCTTCTTTTATTTTGCCAAATACAAGTAGATTAGATATTATAAATAGACTAGACAGTGTACCTGTAATTCTTGCTTGATAATTGTTTTGTTATCTGTAATTTTACTATGTGAAAGTTAAAAACTTGCTTTTTGAAAAAAAAAAAGAAAAGTGGAAGTACTGTGGGATGTTCTGTATGTTAAAAGTGTTGCTCTGATTGGTTAATAAATAAAACACTGACTGGCAAGTAGCCAGGGAGGAAGTATAGGTGGAACAAGGAGAGAAGAGAATTCTGGGAAGTGGAAGGCTGAGTCAGAGAGACACTGCCACCTGCCACCATGAGAAGATGTTAAGATACAGGTAAGCCACAAGCCACATGGCAACATATAGATGAATAGAAATGGGTTGATTTAAGATAGAAGAACTAGATAACAAGAAGCCTGCCACACCCTACAGTTTATAAGAAATATAAGTCTCTGTGTGTTTACTTGGTTGGGTCTGAGCTGCTGCAGGACCGGCAGGTGAGAGACATTTGTCCTGACCTTGGGCCAAGCAGGACTAGAAAAACTCTAGCTACAATTGATGATTCTTTTGGTCATTGTTCAATTTCCTTGAGATTGTAGGCTTTCTGTAAATTTTGTTGTTGTTGAAATATAACTTTAATCCATGGTGATCTGATAAAATACAGGATGTTATTCCAATTTTTTGTATGTGTTGAGATTTGCTTTGTAACTGAGTATGTGGTTGATTTTAGAGAAGTTTCCATGGGGTGCTGAGAAGAAGGTGTATTCTTTTGTGTTAGGGCAGAATGTTTTGTAGGTATCTACTCAGTACATTTGAGTCATAACTTCTGTTAGGTCCCTTATTTCTCTGTTAAGTTTCTGTCTGGCAGATCTATCCAGTGGTGAGAGTGGGGTGTTGAAATCTTCCATGAGAGGTGTATGGTGTTTGATGTGTAATTTAAGCTTTAGTAATGTTTCTTTTATAAATAAGGGTGCCCTTGTAGTTGGGGCATAAATGTTCAGAATTGAGACCTCATCTTGGTGGATTTTCCCTGTGAGAAGTGTGTAATGTCCCTCTTGATATCTTTTGAGTGATTTTAGTTTGAAATATATTTTATTATATATTAGAAAAGCTACACCAGCTTGCTTCTTAGATCCATTTGATTGGAAAATCTTTTGCCAGTCTTTTACATTGAGATAGTGTCTGTCTTTAAAGTTGAGGTGTGTATCTTGTATGCAGCAGAAAGATTGATCCTGTTTTCTTATCCATTCTGCCAGCCTTTGTTTTTTTATAGGTAAATTGAAACCATTAATATTAACGGATATTAATGACCAGTGATTCTTAATTCCTGTTATTTTTTGTTGGTAGTGTTGTGTGTTTCTCTTCTTTTGTATTTGTTGGTGTATTATTATCTATTGCCTGTATTTTCATGTGTGTATCTAACTTCCTTAGGTTGGATTTTTCCATCTAGTGCTTTCTGTAGTTATGGATTTGTGGGTAGATATTGTTTAAATCTGTTTTTTTTTTCATATAATATTTTGTTTGCTCCATCTATGGTGATTCAGAAATTTGCTGGATATAATATTCTGGTTTGGCATCCATGGCCTTTTGGTGTCTGTATAACATCTGTCCCGGACCTTCTGGCTTTCACAGTCTCCATTGAGAAATCAGGTGTTATTCTGATGGGTCTACCATTATATGTTATTTGGCTTTTTTTGCACCTCTTAATATTTTTTTCTTTATTCTCTATGTTTAGCGATTTGATTATTATGTGGCAAGGGATCTTTTTTTGGGGGGGGTCTAGTCTGCTTAGTGTTCTGTAAGTTTCTTATAACTTCGTATGCATTTCCTTCTTTAGCTTGGGAATGTTTTCTTCTATGATTTTGTTGAATATATTTTCTGTGCCTTTGAGTTGGTATTCTTCTCCTTCTTCTATCCCTATTATTCTTAGGTTTCGTCTTTCAATGGTGTCCCAAATTTCCTGGACATTTTGTGTTATAACTCTTTTGGCTTTGGTGTTTTCATTGGCTGATGGATCTATTTCCTCTATTTTATCTTCAATGCTAGAGATTCTATCTTCCATCTCTTGCATTCTGTTGGTTATGCTTGCACCTGTAGTTCCTGTTTGTTTACTCAGATTTTCCATTTCTAGCATTCCCTCATTTTGTGTCTTCTTTATTGCCTTTATTTGAGATTTCAAATCTTGGACTTTTTCATTTACCTGTTTAATTGCTTTTACTTGGCTTTCTTTAAGGGATTTATTGACTACTTCCAATTTCTTGTTTGCCTTTTCTTTGAATTCTCTAAGGGTAGTTTTCATTCCTCTTTAAAAGCCTCTATCCTATTCTTAAAGTCATTTTTAAGATGTATTTCTTCTGCCTCATCTGCTTTGGGATATTCAGGTCTTGCTGATGTAGCACCACTAGATTCTGATGGTGCCATATTGGTCTTTGTGTTGTTGACTGTGTTTTTGTACTGGTGTCTAGCCATCTCTCACTCCACTCTGTGGAAATACTGTTTGTGTCTGTGGGAGCCTGCTTTGGTCTGGTTGATACTCTGGGTTGATAGGGGGCTCTTGGTCTAATCCAGGCTCTTGGTTCAATCTGTTCCCAATTGGTTCAGGTTGGGCTTGTGAGTCCAGTTTCCAGGGGACACACAATTTCTTATTTCAAGAACACAGTGTTCTATTTTGATCAATCAGAGTGCATTTTCCTGAGCTGCTAGACCTTGTCTATCTATCCGAATTAGGACTTCACTATTCTAGGTACTATGATAGATTGAGGAAGGCAGAGCAGTAGGTTACATGTGCACAAGACCATTCTAAGGGAAACAGACCAGGCACCCAAAGAGTTTTTATGATGCAAATGTCTGTAGAGGCATAACAAATTCAGTGAAGGCAGATCTATGTAGATCTAGAGTTACATGGATTATTGATTTGAATTAAAATGACTCCCAAAGGCTCAAATGTTTGAATATTTGTTCTCCATTTGGTTGAACTCTTCAAGATGAATTATGAGATGCAGCCCTGTTAAAAGACTTGTGTCACTGGGAGTAGGCTTTGAGGTTTCAAAAGGTTTAATCATTTTCAATGTCCTTTCAGTCTCCTTCTTCTGGATCCAGATATGAGCTCTCAGCTGGTCTGTCTCCATGCCATTGTTTTACCACAACAAACTTTAACTCTCTGACACTTTAAGCCCAATTAAATGCTGTCTTTTAGATATTGTAGGAAAATGGAGCTGGCTAGAGAAATCCTGGAGCCCAGAATTAGAGAAGGATGGCTCAGATAAAGCCAGTGAGAGAAATATAGTTTAGCTCAGATCAGAGCCATCTCTGCCCATGTCCAACAGACTTGTGGAATCAACCAATCACAGAGCAGGACAGCAGAATCCTGGCCCTGGCGCCTAGGACCAGGGAAAGAATCAGCCTGTGTTTAGAACCTGAGCCAGAGAAATGAATATTTTATCCCCAAACCCAGAACCCAGGAAATATGCCCTGACTCTGAAACTAGTACCAAAATAACACTCTTAGGCCCTAGAATCAGAGTCAATGAAAGAAATGTGCCATGGCCTTAGAGGTAGTGTCAAACAGCCAAGAAAGGCCAGTGAAAGAAACACAGTTTGCACCTAAAATCAGGACCATTTCTGCCTCTTGCTCACAAAACTGGCCAATCCTTGGACAGAAAATAAACTAACCAATCACGGTTGACTCTGCCGCATAGACATCCTATATAAACTTCTCTGCCTGGTCAGTTGAGAGCTATTCTATCAACCCTGGTAGAGGCAGCTACTCGCCTGGACTCCTCCTTTCCAAATAAACCTGTTTCTCAAAAGAGTATTGGGTGAAGTAGTTTGGTAATGTTCCTTCTGTTTCTATTATGTGGAACAATTTAGAGAGTATTGGTATTAACTCTTCTTTGAAGATCTGGTAGAATTCTGCACTGAAACCATCTGGTCCTGGGCTTTTTTTGGTTGGGAGACTTTTAATGACTGTTTCTATTTCCTTAGGGGTTATTGGACTATTTAAAGTGTTTATCTGGTTTTGATTTAACTTCGGTATGTGGTACCTATCCAGAAAATTGTCCATTTCTTTTAGGTTTTCCTTTTTTGTGGAGTAGAGGTTTTTGAAATATGACCTGACAATTCTCTGGATTTCCTCAATGTTTGTTGTTATGTCCCCCTTTTCATTTCTGATTTCCTAGATTTGGATTCTCTCTCTCTCTGTCTTTAGGTTAGTTTGGATAAGGGCGAGGGTTGAGGGAAAGAGAGCAGGAGATCCCAGCTGGATCAAGAACAGAGAGGGAGAACAAGGAATAGGAGACCATGGTAAATGAAGACCACATGAGAAAAGGAAGAAACAAAGTGCTAAAGAGGCCCACAGAAATCCACAAAGATACCTCCACAAAAGACTGCTGGCAATGGCCGAGAGTCAGCCGGGACGGACCTACTCTGGTGATGGGATGGCCAAACACCCTAATAGTTGTGCCAGAAACCCCATCCAAGGATTGGGGAATCTGGATACAGACATCCATGGCTGGGCCCCAGGTGGAGCACCAGGAGTCTAATTAGCGAGAAAGAGGAGGGTTTATATGAGCGAGAATTGATGAAACAAAGATTGGATAAAGCACAGGAACAAATAGCCAAACGAATAGAAACACATGAACTATGAACTAAAGGCTGAGGGGCCCCCAAATGGATCAGGCCCTCTGAATAGGTAAGACAGTTAATCGGCTTGATCTGTTTGGGAGGCATTTAGGCAGTGGTACCAGGTCCTGGGCTCATTTCATGAGTTAGCTGTTTGAAACCTGGGACTTATGCAGGGACGCTTGGCTCAATCTGGGAGGAGGGGACTGGACCTGCCTGGACTGAGTCTATCAGGTTGATCTCAGTCCTTGGGGAAGATCTTGCTCTAGAGGAGATGGGAATGGGGGGTGTGCTGGCGGGATGGGGAAGGGGGCAGGAAGGGGGAGAACAAGGGAATCTGTGGCTGTTATGTAGAACTGAATAGTATTGTAAAATAAAATAAAATAATAATAAAAAAGAGTATTGGGTGAAGACCTTCATTGACTGGTGAACAGAAGAACCTTGCTGGGTTGTCTCATAGTGGACTGAGCAAGGGGGAGCTGAACAGAAAAATCTTGCTAAGATGTCCCATAATGGACTGAGCAAGAAAGAGCTAGTAATACTGAGGCAGAGATTGTGGCTCTCCAGGAGAGGAGCAGGATTGCTGTGTCCTGTGGGGAGACCATCCCCCATCACACCAGGTATATCCTGACTTTCCTGAAGAGTCAGGATACCCTTCCTTGTTGAAGCAGTTCCAGGCCTGACTCTCCAGAGAAGTCAGAAAACCTTCCTTTCCAAGGTTGGGCTGTTTCTTTGCAGTCCCAGCCATCAGAGCTGTGCTAAACAGCTCCAGGTGTCCGGGACACCTTCAGGGCAGAGCTCTTGTTCTGAGTAGCTTGAGGTGTCCAGGATACCTTGCCCTCTAGGGATGAACTGTCTCCTTGCAGTTTCAGCCATCAATTTATGAACATTTTGGTGCTGAAACCCGGGACTCCAAATCCAGATATTTTGCAGTTTACTTATTTTTGGTGCTGAAACCCAGGACACCAAAACCAGAGTATTTGCAGTTTACTTACAGGTATTATCTTGGTCATAGTGTTTTGAATCAGTAATAAAAAATAACTAAGAAGGAATGTGCTACCAGGGAGTGGGCTATTGCTGTGACAGGCCTGTACATGTTGTTTTTAGAGGAATGTGAATGACTATGAGGTTTTATACTATAAGATAGGTTGAATGATATAACAAGGATTTAATGGCCTATCTTGTAGCAACTAGGACGACATTTCAGAGAGTCATGTGGAGGTTGGTGGCTGAAACAATGATATTGCTATACCGTTATGACACCAGCTCTCTGAAATTATAATTTTAATTAAATACATCTTTTACAAATTGTCTTAAGCAGTAGGAAAGTAACTGATACACTTGGGCTGGGTGCAATATTCTTGTACTACCATCAAAACAAAGTATTTCTACAAAAGTAGGTAAATGGGAATTTGTGGCTTTGAAAATTATACCACTTAAATCTCATTTTTATTTTTTTGTTTTATGTTGCTAATAGTGTACCTGATGCACACTAAAAACTAAAAACTCCTATTATTTGTTTTTTCTCCTTCCTTCCTCTCTGCCCTTTTCCTCCCATTTTCATTTGTTTCCTTCTTCTCCTCTTCTTCTTTTCTTCCTTTCTTCACCTTCTCTTCCTTCTCTGCCAGGGAGCTTCCACAGTCAAATGTAAACAAAGCATATTATGAGCACCTACTAGGTGATTCATCAGCTGCTGTCCCCATCCTATATAGTCCCCCTCACTCTCTGAAATAAAATTTAATTGTCTCAATGCAGGTGACTCTCAGAGGTATTTCCCATTTTACTCTACCTATACAAATCCTGCTCACTGCTTCTGCTCTATTTGTCCCCATAGGCTGGTGGCCAATTTGCTATGAGAAAAAGGAAGACCCCAGACCTGGCAAATGCTGAACAGGAAATTCTTGAATGCATAGAGTTTGTGAGTACCCCCTTCCCACCACAAGCAGAGGGTAGCAGTCTCTTGCCTGACTATCCTGGTTCAAGGATCAGTCATCTTTTTCCTGTCTTTGCTTTACTATTGGTTTGTACCTTTGCAAGGCACTGGATACAGTTTGTCGGCAATTGAAGCAAATCCAGACACAAAGCTATATTTTGATAATCTTTACATGTATGTATGAAAACAAGGCCTACAAAGAGAATTGTGTTCCTTTCAGAGGCCAAAGGTGCCTAAAAATATAGCCCATTACCACATGTAGGATAGCTACATCAGAGTTGTCCTAAAAACACCTAAAATACAGGAGACTGTCATTGCTCTTGGTTACTAAGCAGAATATGAGGGTAAGATCCTATTGCAGAAGAGAGTAAACACATTGGTTATAGGCCATGTCAACATTGTACTGACCAGGAAACTCTCTCCTTGATGACAATATTTTATTGTATTGGAAGGTATTTGGTAGGATTCTTTGGGGGAAAAGAAATCAACAGTCTTTTTTACCCAGCAGTGAATCTCATGAACTCCTATAATGACCATCATGCCAAGAAAGAAGTATACATATGGAGTAGTTGCATGAATATTATAGGTTAGACAACACTTTGTGCTTGTATTTAACTCCATTCCAATGGAGGAAACACATGGTTAGCACTGTATCTCTGGCCAAGAACCCATGGCTGTGGAGTTCACAGGCACAAGAAAGAACTTATTATTCTGATAAATGGTCTTAATATTCAACTGCCTTCTAAATTTGCATTATTTACCAATAGATTAATGTAGCCCTCTGATCTAATCAATGAAATTAATTTGTGAAGTGGGTAGTGGTTAACAAAGAACCTTACAACTCATCAAAGTGCAAAGGATAATTGTCAGTGGAATGCCCAGGCACAAATAGAAAAGTAAAGATTCTATGTTGGGAACAATATTGTCAAAATTAATGAGAAATATTTTATCAGCATTGAAAGTAAACATATTGTCCTATCTTGGGGAAAATGGGCAAATTTTGTTATGAGAGAACATCAAAATTTTTAAATAGTAATTTTCCTTCCATACACAATAATTGAGACCCTATCAAGACAATGAAGAATAATTGATGACTCTATCATGAAACATGGTAGATTAAATACATATTAATGTAGATTTTCTTCAGGAATAAATTAAAATCCATGTGCTTAGAATGCACATTTTGAAGAACATAACAGAACTTGAGATAAAATCAACCTTCATTTATAGCTCCATTTCTTGATATAAGCTTCAGGACAATAGGCTTTTCTTCAGTATGAGTCATTTTCTTACCTAATTTCAAGTAAACCTGAAATAGTTGAATAAAGAGACTAGTAAGATAAATGAATCATCAAATTCAAAGTAGGCTGGTAGAACCAATATATTAAAAACAGTAATAGCTTTTTCATTTGTTGTCACATGGCTGTGACCATAGCATTCAGAAGTTAGAGGGAGAAGGAACAAGATTACAGCATGCTTAGCTGCATAGCATGTTCTGTACCATCTTGAACAATATGAACTGCCATCTAGAAATAAATTAATCTATATTTATTAGTGAATAAATGACATTTAATACTATGGTATTTTAAAAGAAAATGGTCCCCCCAAATGGTGGCACTGTTAGGAGATGTGGCCTTTGGAGTAGGTGTGGTCTTAGAGGAAGTATGTCACTATGGAGTTAGGCATTGTGTTCTCACATGCTCAACACACACCCCGTGTCTCAGGCAACTCCCTGTTGTCTATGAATAAAGATAAATAATTCCCCAGCACCATGTCTGCCTGAAGGCCAATGAGCTCCCTGTCAGGAAGATAATGGACTAAACCTCAAAAACTGTAAGTTGTCACCAAAATAAAAATGTTTTCCTTTATAGGGGTTGCCATGGTCATGGTGTCTCTTCATAAAAAAGAAACTCCAACTAAGACAGACACCAAACATCTTGAATTGCTTCTATGGAATATGAAAACATAGAATGTTCAATCTATTCATGCTTCAACAAATATATTGAGCACCAAAATCTGTAAATGGTCTAAGACAAAATTGTTGTCTTCCTTATTGTTCTAAAGTTTAACTGAAAATTGGAAGTTTGAACTTTGTAAAGCACATTTGTGGACACATAGCAAGCACATTTTAAAAGGTTATATTAAGTTAATGTTCACTTAGTAAAACTGGAAAGAAAACTACATGTAAGTTTGCTACATTATAAATACTACTGCCATACATTGACTTTGGAACAATGCATTTACTTTCCAATCTTGTACATGTGAGTTCATGATAGATGGAATGACTTTGGGTACCACTATGGAATTAATCCTGTGTATCTCTGCTGAAATTCCAAAATGGTGCAAAAGGTGATTAACACTCATTTTGACTAATATTCTTAAATGATATTCTTGTCAGTTTATTGAAGAGAGTGCCATACAACAGAGTAATAATCTTGTATCAGCAGAAGAATGAGCCAACAGGTAGCCTTGTAGTTTGAGAAAGGCCATCTGATAGGTAACTAGAGTGTGTCAAAGATTGCCAGATGCCTGAAGGTTGCATATCATCAAAACAAGCCACTCAACTCTATTCACATGTGGAGTAGGAAGACAGCTGACATAAAGTCATTGAGTAGAAAATGACCACATAATATTCTTCTCTCTTGAGGAAAACATACTCATATTTGAGTAATATTTAGTACAAAAGTCATAAAATTAAACTTGTTGGACATTGAATCATTTAAGTTAATGACAAGATATTCTTAAGTTCTTCAGATGAGACCTTTCTAACATGTTTCTAAAAGTAACACCTTATATTAAAAGTACACACAGAAGAAGGCTGAGAATTAGTATGACTACACATGGTCATTGACTTCAAGGAAACAGTATTTTCCAGAAAGAACAGGGCAGATGCATATATATACTTACAAAAATGTGAAAGTTTGTACAAGACATATGACATGTGCAAACTCAAACTAAATGGTGTGTGTCTGTGTGGAAAGAATTATAGTCCCACCCATGGCTGAAAAGCTTTGATGTTTGATAGTTGCTATGAAAGGTTGTCTGTTTTCTTTATTAGGCTGTTACATCAATTAAATCAACCAGATTCCAGGCCAGGTCACACACATTAGAGCAGCCATCCAACAGAAAGTGGACTTGATTGACTTAAAAATTTGAGAGAAAAATGGAGAGAGATCATACTGAGTGTGAGGTGAGGTGGGGATGGATCTGGGATAAATTGTAGTAATGGTGAATGTGATCAAAATGTATAATATGAATTCACCAAGAATTAATAACAATGTATAAAAGTATACATAAAGAAATACATCTATTAAAATGATTTGTTTTTAGTATTTAGAATAGTTTAGAATATTTAATGTATTTATTGAAAGATTTAATATACAAAGGTCCTCCAAGGCACCATTTTAACTTTTGGAAAGAATAAAATTAGGGGATGCTTTAATGAATAAAGAGAAAATAACAGCAGCAAGTACATGTGGGTAGTTCATGAGTTTGAGGGTTGGGAGGCAGTGGCAGCCTGAAGATACCATATCTAGAAGACAGGAGTAAAATGCACTGAGAAAATCTAGTGAAGGTTCTTGGATTGGAGAGGACTTGATTGATATGAACTTGAAGGATAAAATATAATGATGAATAAAGAAGGGAAGAAACTCATCAATTTATAAGAATATAAGTGGATGCCCACTGGTCTAGCACTGAGTTCCTAAAGTGTGAGGACATGTATGAAAAATGACCAAACAAAGGAGTCCTTCATATCCATGAATAATGATTTAATGCAGTGACTTTTGTCTGTGGCTATAAATGGAAACCACTGTGAAATGTCTAAAGACCCTCTGGTGGGTGAAGGATTTTTGACACTGTGAGATGACACAGGTATCCTAAGATGATAGTTACAACTCTTGGACACAAAACATGTACATAAACTGAAACACACTTTAAAAATCTGTTCCATGATTTTAGGAGCCAGAGGGGTTGAAGCTACCAAAAACTTCCACAGAATCTGCACAAAACACATATGAGCTCTGAGACTAAAGTAGCAATCATGGAGTCTGCATGGGTCTATGCAGGGCCTATTACATACATGCTGTGGTTGTTTAGCTTGGTGTTTTTGTAGGACTCCTAATAGCGGGGGTAGGGTTGTCCTGACTCTTTTGCCTATTCATAGGACCCTTTTCCTCCTACTGAGTTGTCTCACCCAGCATAGATATGCGCTTTTATGGCTAGTCTCATGTCATCTTGATATGCCATGCTTGGTTAATATGCCTGGGAGGCCTGCTCTTTTCTGCTGGAAAGTGGAAGAGCAGTGGACATGGGAGGTTGGGGAGGTGGAAATGGGGCACTGGGAGGATGGGAGGAAGGAGATAGGAGGCTGTGGTCAGGATGTATTTTAGGAGAGAATAACAAATAAAAAGCACATAATATTTTCCATATATGTTATATACAAGTATGAAAATGCTTTTAAAAGACTATTATTTTTAAAATGCATATATTATTGAACAAGAAAGATTCTCAAATTCAATGATACTATACATAATCATAAAAAATATCTTCATTGACTCTACATTGAGCTTAACATTTGCACTTAGACACAAACTAACTGTTCCAGAACTCAAAGGCCCTAGGGCTCAAGCATGACTTTATAGATCTTTTGACAGAGAAAACATTAATTAAAAGATAATCAATATATTCCATATAAATATATATACATACATATATATATATGCAAGTTTATGAAAATGCCAATGAATAAAAAACAAAAACATGTTAAATAGTTATGTTCTGCCTACCTCTGTTTCTTCACAAGGACTCAGGGAAAAGTTCTGCAGGACTTTGACAATTGCAAGTTTCATGTTAATGAGAGCAAACCTCATGCCAATGCAGTTTCTAGGACCATATCCAAAAGGCAGGTATGTATAAGGATTGATTCTATCTTTATTCTCCTTGCTGAACCTGGTGTCAAAATTGAACAAGAATACAAATAATGAAACATGAAGTGTACAAGAGTGACATGTTTACAGTTTTCACCTACAGTCCTCAGCCAGAATCATACAGGGCACTTCAGTGGGTTCACTATTGCAATCAGGGTGAGTTTATTCATTATGAGATTTGGAAGTTAAAGTTCTTTGTACAAATTTATATTAAAGGAGCTCCCAAAGTTAATACGATGATGTGTGGTTAATGCTCATTCAAATTAATGTGTTTTTAAAGTTAAAAATATTAAGAATGTCATGTGCTCCCAGTGTGTAAACATTACAAAGTGCAAGTGAAGGACAAGGAAGAAATTGCCCTGACACTTGAGTTATGTATTTGCTCATTGGGGAAATAGAAGATGTATGTTACAAATGAAATGTTTCTATTCCATTCTCTCGTCAATATCCTCTTGTTTCTTTCTGTCCTTTTTTCACTCTACTCATCCTAATATTTTTCGGATCTTTCCTGCTCTTCCTCTCCAGCCTCCCATTTCCCTCATTAATCCCTTTTCACAAAATCTTTGACTGTCTCTCCCTCCTCCAAGAGTTATCAACTGAAGTGGTTTGCAAGGACACATGCTGCTTCTCTACTCTGTTTTCTCGGAGTTTTGTCTCCATCTCCTCCATTATGGGAAAAAAAAAACTACTGAAAGTACAGACCCATGTCCAATTAGAATTTGATTTCTCAAATAATTATTTAAATAAAAATGCTGATTCTGGAAACATTCTAGAAGCCTAATAACTATCTATTCTCCGAAAGTTATTAAGTATTAGGGAAGGTTGAGAAATAATTTTACGCTATGTAAGAGGACAACAATGGAGTTCATTGTAAATTGTACTCATACATGTGTGCAAGGTGAACTTGATAACATCCTGTTGAGGAAGATTTTAAACACACAAATACACATACACATACACACAGACAGATGAGAAACATTAGCATTCGTCTGTAGACATCTGATATATAGCATTTGATTATAACCTCAGTATTTTTAACTTTTGCATTCCTCCTCCCTGGTCTAGTCACTGATGTCCATTTAGTCTATATTATTTGATTGAAAGCTGGACCAACAATAGAAATGCACAATGAATAATGTGCCCATTTTTGGTCATTAAGCTAAAGGAGGTGGAATTGGTGGCTACGTGTAAGGATATAGAATTCACCTAACTAGAAAAGAGGAGTTAGGTGACTCCATTGTACTCCTCTAATAAGCAC
The DNA here is from genome assembly GCF_049852395.1 of Peromyscus maniculatus bairdii. Lineage (NCBI taxonomy): Eukaryota > Metazoa > Chordata > Mammalia > Rodentia > Cricetidae > Peromyscus > Peromyscus maniculatus. The sequence continues at coordinate 40,634,908 of NC_134874.1, read as the reverse complement.
TATACATAGACCATCTGCCAACATCAGAGACACATGGCAAAGAATATAAGATCTTGGGCATTGAGAACTTCATAAAAGATACTACTATTTGTCTAAATTCTTGGCCTCCTGATTCAACTGCATCTATAATGTACATAATTTTTACATGAGTAGCATGACATGGAATGGACAGGTTATTTATAGGAATATATAAGTATATCCACACAGGTGTATGTGAGCACCTAAATAACACCTAAATAACAATTGGGGAAAAAAGGAGGCAATGCACTTGAAGTGTGGGGAGGGATCTATAGGAGAATTTTGAGGGAGAAAAGTGAATGAAGAAATATTCCAAATAATAATCTTGAAACTTAAACAAAATAAGATAAAATGTCCCGTATTTTTCTTAGTGAGGCAACTATGGCAACCTAACAATTATTTCCATGTTACATACAAATCCCACAGTCTGCTTATTACTTTCCACTAACAGAATATCCTGATTCAGATTCAAGAAGGATGTAAATATCAACTCTCTTATCAGTAGATGACTTGACTTTGGAGGAGTCACCCACTGGATGAGAGTGAGAGAGTTTCCTTCACAAAACAGACAGAAATAAGACTAAGATGACTTATATTAGAATTCATCCTCAATGATGCAGCTTAAATCATCTAAGAGGAGGCTTTCTGCACCTTCTACATATACCAGTGCCTAATAAAATGGGTTGTTTGGGAAATTATGCCTATATTTGAGGATGTGTCCAGAGATTTCTTGTGACAATATGGACAGCATCAAGGAAATAGGAACCTAATACCCTAAGAAAGATATAAGTGATTTTCTAATCATGGTAATTGGTACCTGCTCTCTTTGTCACAGGCACACACACACACACACACACACACACACACACACACACACACACGAGCATTTGTCATAAAATACCATTTATAGGTTACAGAAAGTAATCAGCAATTATAAAGACAAGAGAAAACTGATGTTTTTCTAATTTCTTAATCCCAACACACTTCAAAATATATCCAATGATGTCATAATATGAATGGAATTTTTATTAAGGTTTTGTGATAGTTTGAAAGAAAATGGCCCCATAGGCTCATAAAGACTGATACTGTTGGGAGGTCTGGCCTTTTGTGGTTAAGTGGTCACTGGTAGTGGGCTTTGAGGTCTCAGGATCTCAAGCCAAACGAAGTGTCTCAATCTTATCTCCCTGCTGCCTGCTGATCTGTATGTAGAACTCTCAGCTACTTTTCCAGCCACATGTCTGTCTGCATGCTGCCATGCTTCCCTCCATGATAATAATGGACTAAACCTCTGAGCTGTAAGCCAGCCCCAAATAAACGTTTTCCTTTATAAGAGTTGCCGTGCTGAAAGTATCTCTTCACAACATTAAAAACCCTGACTAAGACAGGTCTAAGACTCTAAAACAAAATTACTAAATATAGAACTGTCATTTGTTGGTCAATTAAAATGTCTGTGGTTTTTACAATAATTATCAAATTGTACTACATATATTCTAAAATCATATATACATGCAATAATATAAATTCATATTTATGTGATTATAGTAAAGACATCTTAACATAAATAAAGAAGTCTGGTTCTGTGTATATTCCCCTTCTCAGTGTCCTTGTACCTTTCAGGACGGAACTCCTCAGGATCTGGCCAGATTAATGAGTGGATTTACCATTGATAAGTGCTCTTGAACACAGTCCAAGGTGTTGACATACTAAAAGTCCACTGAAATACATGGTGAAGTGAACATGGAAGGACATTTACATAAGCTTACATTTAGGTTCAAAATCTTCAGTTTTTCTTTGTACTGTTTTCCTTCAGTAATAACGAACGGCATATTATGTCCATCTCATTTAACATAAATTAGCTGTTGAGGGTGTCAAAACTTAATATAAGTAGACCACTCATCCAGACTGAAAAAATACAATGTGAGGAACATTAAGTTCCTTTTTAAAACTCCATAGCAATCCTTTCAGAGTACAACTCACAGTTTAAATCCTATGTCTAAATTTAATAATACTATAGATGTTCAATTTGAAGATGAATGTCCTATTCAACAAGAATAGTATATGAAATTTCAGTGACTAACTTCAGTAGAATCTTTTCCATTTGAAACACATTATGGTTAAATAGCCTAAAAATTGAGACTAATTGAGCAAACCATTTCTATTCTAGTGAGAGGTCCATTCAATCCATGCTCAGTTTCTAAAAGAATATTTCCCTTTTTACTTCATATGTTGTTCTTATAAATCTTTAACTTTCAACATCCCACATGCTAGAGTCACTTGGGAAAGAGGTCTAAATTGAAAGACTAGGGGTTACTAGATTAGATTGTTTTGTGAATATGTCTAGGAGAGTTTTTGTCCTGACTACTCATTGATGGAGTAGGTTCCAGCAATTTGCAGGTAGTATTCTTTCCTGACTGGATAACCTTGAGCTTCATGAGAACATCTAGATAATAAGAGGTCAGTGAGGGGCCAGAGAGCAGCAAGTATCCTCCATAGTCCCTGCTGTGCTTCTTTGACTATAAGTACCTTGGTCAGAAGAAGTGCTGTGTAGAGTGGCAGGAAGTCCTGCTTACATGTTCCTGTCTTTGGTTCCTGCATTGACTGTTCTCTGTGACAGTCTGTCATGGGAAAATGTAAGCTGAAGTAAATGCTTTCCTCCCCATAATTGTTTTGGATCATGACATTTGTCATAGTCACAGAATGAAATAAGAAGAGGGGGTGAGTATGAGGTCTGAAGATGCTTCATATGTACTTCATTAACAACCCAGCCAATCCCAGATTTCTGGTACCTCACAACCCAATTGCATCCAGTATTGGACATACATAAAAAGATAGTGTATTTGATGTGTGGCTGTCACATTGTGTGACACTAAATCTAGTGTAATGTAAAGGTGAACAGTTTAGGTTGGAAGCTGCCATGATGTGCTTTGTTTGAATCTAATTATGTAGTTCAAGAGAGGAATAATAAAAAAAAAAAGATAATTGAATTAGCCTGCCTAGCAGAGATATGCAAGGCCCCATTGACAGCAGTCATTCCAAAGCATTTTTAGTAATAATACAGCTGTCAGATCAATTGTTTAAGTTCTAGGGGTATGCCTCAGTGGATAAGAGCACTTTTTGCTCTTGCAGAGGACCAGGGTCAGTTCCCAATACCCACATGGTGAGGACATTTCCTGCAAATCTAAATTTAGAGAATCTGAGATCCTCTTCTGGCTTCCTCATGTTTCAGATATGCACATGGCACACAGATATACATGCAGGCACAACACCCATTTAAGTTTAAAGAAGACACTTCACTGACACTTGCTTATTCCTAAAATCTAAAGAGATTTTATGCATTTTTTGGACTGTGTCATTGTAGTTAGAGATAGTGTTTATGACAGGGTCAGTACAGAATTACTAAGGTTAGATTTTCTCTACACATAATTTTTGCTTTGTCTTAGATTTTTCAGTGACTATTGCTCAAAGAAATAAATCTTACTGTATTTACTATAATTCGAAAAGCAAGTGTGGAAGTAGTGTTTCTTGTTGAGGTTTGACATTTTCCCTGTGGCTCCCAGCACCATCCACTCACCTTATTGGGCAGGACTGCATCAATCTCATGCTGGAGTTTCTCCTGAACATTGGGGTGAGTTGCCAGTAAATATGTAATAAATGTAAGAGTGGTGCTTGTTGTCTCATAGCCAGCAAAAAAAAATGTGATTGATTTGGCAAGGATCTCCAGATCAGAAAGAGCTAAAATTAAATTAGACATTTTATGATAAAATTAGACATTTAATGATAAAAGCTGGTGACTACACAGAGCCTACACCTGCTTTGTTCTACCATCTTTGGTGAAGGAGGATGCACTGCACTTTATCTACAATGGTGTACTGCAGCAAGATAAGAAGGGCAATGGTGGCACAATACATGTGGGAGTAACCAATCAATAACTGATTTGAACTAGGATCTACTCTATGAAAAGCAACCAAGACTTGGTGCTGCTTAGATGATCTACAACCTAAGACTAGATATCCCAGAGGCCAAGGGCAAAAACAAATAATAGTGGTATAAAAAAAGAAATGTAGAGATCAAATGACTCCTAATGGTATTCTGCTATACTTGTAGAGAAGTGCCTTGCTCAGCCATCATCAGAGAAGCTTCCTGCTGCAGCATAAGGGAACAAATGTCCAGAACCACAACCATATATTAATCAAAGAGTGAGAGCCCTTGGAACATTCAATCCTAAATGGGTTGTCTCTACCAAATCCCTCTCCTCAGAGCCCAGGGAATACCATAGAAGAGGTGTCAAGATGAATATAATAGCCCGTCAACATGAGAATACCCACAATACGAAGAATTCAGGGCCCACCAAATGTACATGATGAACTATCACATGAACTCACAGAGACGGAGGAAGCATGCATAAGGCGTGCACACGTCTCTAGCAGGTCCTCTGTGTGTATATTGCAACTTCCAGTTCAGTATATTTATGGGATCCCTGAGTGTGCAAATGAGCGGGGTCTCTGATTCTTGTTTCTTCCCTTGGAATTTTTTCTTCTGTTAATTTGTCTTCACTAATTTTGATTCATTAGTTATTTATGTTAATGCATTTTATTTTGTTCTTTTAAAAAATAATGAGTAATTGGTTTTAGTATTTTTTTTCTTGGTTTTGCGTAAATTTTCCTTTTGTATTAGGCTTTTTTTTAATTGGGCTTTTGATAGTTTTTGGAACTTAAAGTTCACTGGGTGGAGTATTCAGGAGGCCTTTGGGAAGGGAAGAATATGATCAAAATATATTCAAATTTAAAAATTGTTTAAGAAATGAAAATAAGAAAAAATTGGGCATTGACTTCAAATGTGGGATTAATAATGGAATTCATTAATTAAAATTTTCAAAGCATACATTATAGTACCAATGAATAGAAAGAAGCTTTACTCTGAAATATTAAACCCAGTCACAGTGAGTAAAATAATGCAGAAGAAATATATTAAACACTGTGATTTTTCTTCTTTAATGTACTATGTTAGTGTGAAAGGAAAAATAATTTTCCACAGTCCCATAAGCTGGTGAACACACTTCCAGTAAATAAACCACAGTGAAAGTTGCTATTTGGACACTGTGCTTCCTGATTGGGTGCTCTGGACACTGATTTGCATGTAGAGGTTTTGATTCAGTGGCCCTACCTGAGGCTGAGAATCAGCATTTGATCAATGTAGGTAACCCAATCATCACTGAGGACTCTTGGAGTGTAAAATTCAATGCTCATAACAGAACTTCAGATTTAAAAAATTTGAATCAATATATAATTATTTCATTTCCTTCTTTCTCTCCTTCTTCTTACCCCTCCCATGCCACTTCTCCACTCACTCTCAAATTTAGGACCTCTTCTTTAACCATTTTTATTTCATATACTGATAAACAAGCATAAATACAACCTTCTCAGTCTATTCACTTTTGTCTACTTGTATTTTTTTCTGGCTTGACCATTTAGAATTGAATAAACAATAAGGGACTCATCACTTGGGAAGACTAATTATCTCTCTCTTAGTTATTCTGAACTACCATCTAAGGATGGGTTCTCATGACATTTTCTCCATCTGTGTTGGAAGGTCAGCTGTTATTGTTGCAATTCAAGTCTTAGTTAGGCAGCCATGTTAATTATATTTCATGGGTGTAGCTTCCCTGTCTTAGATGGAAGTTTCAATAACCTTGATGTTTCCTGTATGCATATCCTCCAGGATTTTAGAAAGTTCCTTAGGCTGCTTCATATAACATAGCTTGACTGTCTTTCTCTACTTGAATGACACCTTTACATTTCAAGAAGAAGCCCTTCCCCCTGTTAATTCCCTTTTGACTCTAAATTATCCTTAGTTACATTTATAAGACTCCATGTCTTTGGAATTCTGGGAGTTCATCATCAGCTGAAGAAAATCCACTCGGTGCTGAAAAGGAGACAGAAATTTCAAAACCAAAAGTGGTTTGGCTCGTCAAAAATAAGTATGAATCAAAGAAGTTAAACTCTCTTGTGAGGAAATGTTTTACATAAGAAGTCACCTAATGTTACCTGAATTACTAGTAACACAAAACACTGATCCATCAATTTTGGGGAACAAAATGTTTATAAATGAGCCCAGTGGTGATGACACACACCTTTAATCCCAGCACTTGGGAAGCAGGTGGATCTATGAGTTTGAGTCCAGCCTGGTCTATAAAATGAGTTCCAGGAAAGTCAGGGCTACTCAGAGAAAACGTCATGAAAAATTAAAAAAAAAATAAGTCTAACAACATGTCTCATGGCTTTCCCTCATTATAACCATCTATAGCTACTGAGGACAGATTTGTGCCTGAATGGTTATGAGTTTCTTCTCCTTTCTTAGGCATTTGTTTAGAAATAAGTACTATACATCAATATCTCATTTCCGTGACATATTGCTTATCAATATTTCATATTCAACAACTGCTGTTTCTGGAACACATTGCTAGGTTTTATGTTATTGTCAGTAGGTCTTAGATTTTTTATTGCCGTGAAGAGACACAGTGACTATAACAATTTTTATAAAGGAAAACATTTAACTCTGGTGGATTGCTTAAAGTTCAGAGATTTAGTCCATTATTGTCATGTCAGATATAAAGCAGCATATAGGCAACATGGTACTAGAGTGGTAGCTGAGAGTTCTTACATCTTGACAGGCACCTTGAAGTGGTCTGAGGCACTGGGCATGGCTTGAGCATATATGAAACCTCAAAGACTGCCTCCACATTGACACACTTCCTCAAAAAAGGCGAGACCTATTCCAACAAATCCAAAACTCCTAATAGTGACACTCTGTGAGCAAATTTCTTTCAAACAAACATACCCACAAATGCTCCAATCATCAGAATACTAACAAATAAGCAATGGCACCTCCTCAGACATGATACTGACTCCCTGACAGCCTTTTGTCAGCATTTTTCTGCCAAGATCTTTACTCTTAGTCCAGCATATAAACTCTTATTAGGAAAAACTGGGTTATAAAAGTGAAAATCTCAATGCTCACAGATACTGCCGAAGTTCTAAGCACAATACAACTCAAATTAAAAAGACCAAATTCACTCTCTGAAGAGGGTGTTCTATAAGAAATGTTCATCTTTTGATATCGTTGACTTAGAATTACAATAAATTGTGCCATATTTTACCTCTTGGGTATTTTCAAGCCGATCTTTTTTGGTCTTTTCTATAAATTTTTTTTTTTTTTTTTTTTTTTTTTTTTTTTTTTTTTTTTTTTTTTTTTTTTTCTCTTTTTTTTTTTTTTTTTTTTTATTATTATTATTTTATAACACCATTCAGTTCAACATAATAGCCACAGAAACCCCTGTTCTCCCCCTCTCGCCCACCCCTCCCCCCAGCCCACCCCCCATTCCCACCTCCTCCAGATCAAGGTCTCCCCCGAGGACCGGGGTTGACCTGGTAGACTCGGTCCAGGCAGGTCCATTCCCCCCTCCCAGACCGAGCCAAGTGTCCCTGCATAAGTCCCAGGATTCAAACAGCCAACTCATGCAACGAGCCCAGGACCTGGCACCAATGCACAGCTGCCTCCCAAACAGATCAAGCCAACTGACTGTCTCACCCGTTCAGGTGGCCTGATCCAGTTGGGGGCCCCTCAGCCTTTGGTTCATAGATCCTGTGCTTCCATTCATTTGGTTATTTGTCCCGGTGCTTTATCCAACCTTGGCTTCAACAATTCTCGCTCATATAAATCCTCTTCTTACTCACTAATTAGACTCCCAGTGCTCCACCAGGGGACCAGCCGTGGATGTCTGCCTTCAGATTCCTCAGTCCTTGGATGGGGTTTATGGCACCACTATTTGGGTGTCTGGCCATCCCATCACCAGAGTAGGTCAGTTCCTGCCGTCTCGCGACCATTGCCAGCAGTCTTTTGAGGGGGTATCTTTGTGGATCTTCGTGGGCCTCCCTAGCTCTCTGCTTCCTCCCCTTCTCACCTTCTCATGTGGTCTTCTTTTACCATGGTCTCCTATTCCTTGTTCTCCCTCTCTTTTCTTGATCCAGCTAGGATCTCCCACTCTTTCCCTCGACTGTCGCCCTTCATTGTTCCCACTCATGACCAGGCTATTCATGTAGATCTTGTCCATTTCTCCGTGTCTTTTTTTGGGGTCCCATTTTCCAGGTAGCCTCACTGGTGATGTGAGTAGCAGTCTAGTCATCCTTGTTCCACATCTAGCATCTTCCTATGAGTGAGTACATACCATATTTGTCTTTCTGAGTCTGGGTTACCTCACTCAGGATGATTTTTTCTAGATCCATCCATTTGCCTGCAAACCGTGTGATGTCGTTGTTTTTCTCTGCTGAGTAGTATTCCATTGTGTATATGTGCCACAATTTATTTATCCATTCTTCAGTTGAAGGGCATCTAGGTTGTTTCCAGGTTTTGGCTATTACAAACAATGCTGATATGAACATAGCTGAGCAAGTGCTCTTGTGGTATGATTGAGCATTTCTTGGGTATATGCCCAGGAGTGGTATAGCTGGATCTTGGGGGAGATTGATTCCCAAT